>NC_057386.1:104415554-104665886 GCF_019320065.1 Cervus canadensis
CTCAGCTTTCTTTACAGTCCAACTCTCACATCCATACATGACTCCTAGAAAAGCCATAGCTTTGACTAGACAGACCTTTGTTGGCAAAGTAACATCTCTGCTTTTTAATAAGTTGTCTAGGTTGGTCATAGCTTTTCTTTCAAGGAGCAAGCGTCTTTTAATTTCATGGCTGCAGTCAACATCTGCAGTGATTTTGGAGTCCCAAAAAATAAAATCTGTCACTGTTTCCATTGTTTACTCATCAATTTGCCATGAAGTGATGGGACAAGATGCCATGATCTTAGTTTTCTGAGTGTTGAGTTTTAAGCCAACTTTTTCATTCTCCACTTAAACTTTCACCAAGAGCCTCTTTAGTTCTTCACTTTCTCGCATAAGGGTGGTGTCATCTGTGTACCTGAGATTATTAATATTTCTCCCGGAAATCTCGATTCCAGCTTGTGCTTCACCCAGCCTGGCATTTTGCATGATGTACTCTGCATAGAAGTTAAGTAAGCAGAGTGACAGTATACGGCCTTGAAGTACTCCTTTCCCAATTTGGAACCAGTCTGTTGTTCCACGCATTCACTATTCTGTCCTCTGCGAAGAATGTACTGATGCATCCAGGAAGTATGGCAGTTTTTACCCTACAATTACATCATCCTGTAAAGCTTCTCTGGAGGTGCAGTATTTGCACTAAGGACTCTAGGATGGATATAAGTTAGCAAGTCGAAGAGAGAGTGCTGATGGCAAACATTGTGACAGAGGAACTCTCATGTGTAAGGAACACTTTGTGGGGAATAAAGGACCTTCAAAGTGCAGATTGAGCACAAAGAATAAAGGGGGAGGGTATATCATTTAGGATTCTGAGGTTTGTTATAAGGAAGTGGCTCATGTGATTATGGAAACTGGATAGCCCCCAGATTGTAGTCAGGAAGCTGGAAACCCAGGAGAGCCAAAGTTTCATTATAAGTCTAAAGGCAGAGGAAAAAAATGAAAAGAAAAACTGTAAGACCTATGTCCTAGCTCAAGCCATTCAGGCAGGAAGTGTTTGACCTTATTTGTGGGAGAGCCAGCACTTTGGGGGCCTTCCCTTGTGGTTTGGACAGTAAAGAATCTGCTTGCAGTGCAGGAGATCCAAGTTTGATTCCTGGGTCGGGAGTATTCCCTGGAGAAGAAATGGCCTACCCACTGCAGTATTCTTGCCTGGAGAATTCCTTGGATCAGTGAGCCTGCTGGGCTACAGTCCATGGGGTCACAAAGAGTCAGCCAGGAGTGAGCGACTAACACTAACCCTTTCTTTCTTTTTTTTTTTTCATTTATTTTTATTAGTTGGAAGCTAATTACTTCACAACATTGCAGTGGGTTTTGTCATACATTGACATGAATCAGCCATGGATTTACATGTATTCCCCATCCCGATCCCCCCTCCCACCTCCCTCTCCACCCGATCCCTCTGGGTCTTCCCAGTGCACCAGGCCCGAGCACTTGTCTCATGCATCCAACCTGGGCTGGTGATCTGTTTCCCCCTAGATAATATACATGTTTCGATGCTGTTCTCTTGAAACATCCCACCCTCGCCTTCTCCCACAGAGTCCAAAATTCTGTTCTGTACATCTGTGTCTCTTTTTCTGTTTTGCATATAGGGTTATCATTACCATCTTTCTAAATTCCATATATATGTGTTAGTATGCTGTAATGTTCCTTATCTTTCTGGCTTACTTCACTCTGTATAATGGGCTCCAGTTTCATCCATCTCATTAGAACTGGTTCAAATGAATTCTTTTTAACGGCTGAGTAATATTCCATGGGGGTATATGTACCACAGCTTCCTTATCCATTCATCTGCTGATGGGCATCTAGGTTGCTTCCATGTCCTGGCTATTATAAACAGTGCTGCGATGAACATTGGGGTGCACATGTCTCTTTCAGATCTTGTTTCCTCAGTGTGTATGCCCAGAAGTGGGATTGCTGGGTCATATGGCAGTTCTATTTCCAGTTTTTTAAGAAATCTCCACACTGTTTTCCATAGCGGCTGTACTAGTTTGCATTCCCACCAACAGTGTAAGAGGGTTCCCTTTTCTCCACACCCTCTCCAGCAGTTATTGCTTGTAGACTTTTGGATAGCAGCCATCCTGACTGGCGTGTAATGGTACCTCATTGTGGTTTGGATTTGCATTTCTCTGATAATGAGTGATGTTAAGCATCTTTTCATGTGTTGTTAGCTATCTGTATGTCTTCTTTGGAGAAATGTCTGTTTAGTTCTTTGGCCCATTTTTTGACTGGGTCATTTATTTTTCTGGAATTGAGCTGCAGGAGTTGCTTGTATATTTTTGAGATTAATCCTTTGTCTGTTTCTTCATTTGCTATTATTTTCTCCCTATCTGAGGGCTGTCTTTTCACCTTGCTTATAGTTTCCTTTGTTGTGCAAAAGCTTTTAAGTTTCATTAGGTCCCATTTGTTTAGTTTTGCTTTTATTTCCAATATTCTGGGAGGTGGGTCATAGAGGATCTTGCTGTGATTTATGTCGGAGAGTGTTTTGCCTATGTTCTCCTCTAGGAGTTTTATAGTTTCTGGTCTTACATTTAGATCTTTAATCCATTTTGAGTTTATTTTTGTGTATGGTGTTAGAAAGTGTTCTAGTTTCATTCTTTTACAAGTGGTTGACCAGTTTTCCCAGCACCACTTGTTAAAGAGGTTGTCTTTTTTCCATTGTATATCCTTGCCTCCTTTGTCAAAGATAAGGTGTCCATAGGTTCGTGGATTTATCTCTGGGCTTTCTATTCTGTTCCATTGATCTATATTTCTGTCTTTGTGCCAGTACCATACTGTCTTGATGACTGTGGCTTTGTAGTATAGTCTGAAGTCAGGCAGGTTGATTCCTCCAGTATATGGAGTATTTTAGTATGCCCTAAACATCCTCTGTGCTCCCTGTTCATCCTCCCCATCATCCCACCCCTGGAAACCACTGATCTTTCTATTTTCTCCACCATTTTGCCTTTTTCATATCATATAGTTGGAATCGTGCTATATGTAGCCTTTTCAAGTTAGAGCCTTTCACCTAGTAATGTACATTTAAGGTTACTCCATGTCTTGTCATGGCTTGACAGCCCTTTTTTTTTTAAATTCCTGAATAATATTTAATGGGCTTCCCTGGTGGTTCAATGGTAAAGAATCTGCTTGCGATGTAGGAGACATGGATTCAATCCCTGGGTCGGGAAGATCCCCTGGAGGAGGACATGGCAAACCACTCCATTATTCTTGCCTGGAGAATCCCGTGGACAGAGGAGCCTAGTGGGCTACAGTCCATAGGATCTCAAAGAATCAGACATGACTGAAGTGACTTAGCACACACAAGCAGTATTTCATTATTAACCACAACCCAATCCAAAAATGGGCGGTAGATCTAAATAGACATTTCTCCAAAGAAGACATACACATGACCAAAAAGCACATGAAAAGATGCTGACATCACTAATTATTAGAGAAATGCAAATCAAAATTACCATGAGGTATCACCTAACACCAGTCAGAACAGCCATCATCAAAAAATCTACAAACAATGACCACAGCTTATTGATTCATTCACCTACTAAAGTGTATCTTGATTACTCACAGAGATTTTTTTTCTAAAAGAAAAATATATAACTTTTATTGCTAGGCTTAACATCAGCAAACTTTATGTCAATTCTGGATTTCTGAGTTCTCTTGTAAAACTAGAAACTGACAGGCAGGTGAGAAGCCTGCTTGGTCACAGCCTGTGGAAGCTTCTCTGATTCAGAACTGCATTTTCCAGTTGACCTCAGCACCCACCCAATCCACTCCATTTTGGCCCCATTTGTGGGAGACCTCTGATCTAAACAGCAACAATAGCAAATTGATGTCTAAATAAATACTGGCCCAGATTGAGCAAGTTGTTCGTGTATACGACATTCATCATGTCTTCTGCTTATTTATCTACCATTCAGGGCTGGCCATTATGACCACATAATAGATTTCTTTGAAGGAAGGAAAGCATGATTCTTTCTAAAGCCAAATTCTCTTTATTCCTCCCAGAGCCAAAATCCATAGAAGCCTTTGTGCCACAGGTGGCTTTTTCAAACAGCCATGGTTATCTAGTTTCCTGAAGAGGAATCCAAACGCAGTCAAATGGCCACTTGACCCTGAAATGTTGGCAGAGTTGCTGTCTCCTCTAGAAGCCAAGCATGGCTGGGACCCAGATGAAAGACTGGGGTTAAAATGGAGCCTTGGAGTGCTTGGTTTGGAATGAAATCATTACTGCTCCCTTATGAATTAATCCCTTCCCTTTGAAAAATTCCTCCCCAAATTTTTCATTGACCTTCTCCCAGCAGTAACATAGCAGCATGACCCAGGGACTGTGCGTGTCCAGCTGCTGTCATTGGGTCTTCCCCAGGAATGACAGTCCCTGAATCCCCCTCCCCCAGGTCTGAGTTCATTGCTCATTTGACATCCATCTCTGTGATACGAAGTTTGCTGCTCTGTTGAACTCACAGAGGCAAGAAGGATCTCAAGGAAATGTGCTGCTAGTTTGCATTACAGTTGAGGGCTGGGGAGGAGCGGGGGCGGGATGTAAAGAAGAAAACAGTTAAGACTCAAGCTGGCTTATGCCACTTAATATGATAATCTCTAGGCTCATACATGTTGCTGCAAATGGCATTATTTTGTTTATTTTTATGGCCGAGTAATATTCCATTGTATCTATTAATACATACTATATCATCTTTATCCATTCTTCTGTCCATGGATATTTAAGTTGCTTTCATGTCTTGGCTATTGTAAATAGTCCTGCAATGAACATTGGGATGCATATGTCTTTTCTAGCTGTGGTTTTCTCTGGATATATGCCCAGTGGTGGGATTGCTGGGTCATAAGATAGTTCTATTTTTAGTTTTTAAGGAACCTCCATACTGTTCTCCTTATGGTTTTACCAATTTACGTTCACATCAAAGACAAATATCATATGATATCATTCATATGTGGGATTTAAGTTTTTAAAAAGTAATACAAATGAACTTATTGACAAAACAAACTTACAGATATTGAAAACAAACTTATAGTTACCAAAGGGGAAATTTGGGAGGGATTATAAATCAGAAGCTTGGGATGAACATACACACACTACTGTATATAAGATATATAACCAATAAGGACCTAGTGTATAGTACATGGAACTCTACTCAATACTCTGTGATAATCCATAGGAGAAAAGAATCTGAAAAAGAATAGATATATGCATACATGAAAAAGAATGGATATATAACTGAATCACTTTGCCATACACCTGAAACTAACACAGCATTGTAAATCAACTGTAAACCAATAAAATTAAAAGAAGAAGACTCAAGCCGGTCTAAGGCCAGCTCTGTCTTGAGGAGGACCAGTTGCTGACCCCACCTTGTATCTGAGTTCTTACCTGTTGGCCCCACTTGTTCCTGAATTCTCTGATCTCTCACTCCGGCTTGGATTCTCTCATTGCAAATGGCAGAAGGTTGACCAGAAAGCTGATATTCAGCTAAGGTCTGGATATTTCTCTCTCCATAGAGATGGGAGTTTTCAAAGATAATACAAGAAGAGGAGAGTTCATACACCTATGGAATCATTCTTGGGGTCAGCACATCCCAAACTTTATCATCCATACAAATTTGAGCAGCTCTGGGGTATTGAGAGGGTCTTCAGAGAATATATGTTCTGTTCAGTTCAGTCACTCAGTTGTATCTGACTCCTTGTGGACATATATATATATATCTCAGATATATATCAGAGAATATATGGAGGCCCCTGAAAAAAAGTGGTGTGTTTCTTATGATGATCTGATTATAATTTAAAAAAACACAGCATGTATATTATCTATAGTGAAACAGATCACCAGCCCAGGTGGGATGCATGAGACAAGTGCTCGGGCCTGGTGCACTGGGAAGACCCAGAGGAATGGGGTGGAGAGGGAGGTGGGAGGGGGGATCGGGATGGGGAATACATGTAAATCCATGGCTGATTCATGTCAATGTATGACAAAACCCACTGAAATGTTGTGAAGTAATTAGCCTCCAACTAATAAAAATAAATGAAAAATAAATTAATAAATAAATAAATAAAACACAATACAGGCAGTTTAAAAAGTTAGATACTAAATTTGTTTATAACTTCCAAATAACAACCTTTTAAATTTGTTAATGAGAAACTTTAGCTGGCATGCCTGTGCATAACTTTTAACTATCTGGTTTCATTCTTGAAATGGTCACATCAAATCCTTTTTTAATGAGCCTTTCAAATTCTTGATAGTCAGCACTGATAAATAGATAATAAAATACATTTAATCATTTTTACAAGCATTCAAAAATTTGCATCAGTTGAAACTATGTCTTTTTCTCTTGACAAATTGAATGCTGAAATCTCTTGTGATAATCTGAGTAGATCTCTAAACTAATAGAACTATTTTATAATAACTATTTCAAAGTAATGATGAAGCTTTAATCTGACATAGATACCACTAAGACTTGGGTCTGGTAGTTGAGAAGAATAAATTTCTTTTTTTAAAGAGACTCCTAGGGATTTCCCTGGTAGTAGAGTGGTTAGGAATCTCTCTGCCAATGCAGGGGACATGGGTTCAATCCTTGATCCAGGAAGATCCCACGTGCCATGGAGCAACTAGCCCATGGTCCACAACTACTGCAGCCCACAGGCCTACAGCCTGTGCTCTGAAACAAGAGAAACCATCATAATGAGAAGCCCTCACACCCCAACGAAGACCCAGTGCAACTGAAAACAGATAACTATTTTAAAAAAGAGACTTGGAAGCACACAGTCCACTTCCCTCTTGCCGGAAAAATAAAGGGAAAAAGCCAGCCTTTTTTCTCAAGTTTTTGTGTTAAACGCAGCCACCGTTTTCTCTCCAACTTGTGTTCTAAGACCCTGAGGTTGACCTTTTCATTATTGAGCACCTGTGTGCTGCCTTTCATTATTTGGACCAGGTTTTGGTCCAACTTGGCATCTCCCCGCATCAGGCTCTATCTACACTTGGCATTTCGGTCTTGCCTTGAACTCTTAGGGCCCGGGTCGCTGACAAACACGGTCGGCAGTCAAGGAGGGCACCTGGCAGTGATTGAGACTCACTGAAGTGAACAGCCATGGTTTTGAGTTTGCATAATGAGCCATGATCTCCCCAGAGCACTTGGCATAATGTGAGAACAATAAATCATGTTGGCCGTGTCAGTAATTCTCAGGGCTGTGCATTAGGTAAACAAATTGGGTGTCATTATCCTTTAAAAGTTCACAGGAAACCAGGAGACAGCCTTTCTGTGATGGTACTTTTGAAACAATGAGTGCTTAGTAATGGTTGAAAACTATTTGTGTAAGTGGGTTGTGATTGATCCCTAATTCTCTGTTTCGACCAGTGAAAGGAGGCACAAATAGCCCCCTCTGTGGAGTGGCCACCTGCCTGGCACTGATAAATGTATCTCCCCCCTGCACGACTTTATCTGAGAAACAGATTTTGATAGCTTGCTAGGATTTGGGTCAGTGGATAATTCCACACCAACAGCAGATCGTAGTGTTATTGACAAAAGCAAAGACACAAATAACTGGCAAATTCCATAAATCCCTGGCTTGTAAGAGCTCTTTTCATAGATTAATCATCAGTGTCCTCGAAAGCTATCTCTAAAAAAAAAAAAAATTTGCTCGCTCCCCACAGATTAACAGTATAGTTTTCAGAGTTGCCAATGACTTAGTTCCCACTAAAAGGTGCTATTCAATGAAATGGTGCCTTGGGTAGCAAACATTTTATCTTTGGGTAACAATTCAAAGAGAAAGTTTGCATGAAAGAGTGATCAGGGAGCTATATAGCTATTATATTCCTAAATGGACAGAGTCTAAAAAAGCCATTCAATAGTTAGGCTCATACCCTTGTAGATGCTACTCCTCTGGGTCAGGAAAGGTCCCTGATCTCAAGAATGGTTTTAGGGACTTACAAGGGACCTGATAGAACCAAAAGTGGGGTCCGGGTGCTCACCCCTCAAAAGCAATTAAAGGGGGAAGTTTGGTAGAAAGAAATGTTTGTTTTATTTTGTATGCTGGCAACCTGCGGGGAGGGCAGACTCCTGTTCAAAAGCCACCCCCACCTGCAAACAGTCAGTGAACAAGAGCTTTTATAGACAGAGGGAGGGGGCCACGTGCAGAAACAGCACAGTCAACTCTGACAGTCATCTTGAAATTGGTCATCTATGATCTGACCAGCATCATCTTGCTGAAGTACAGTTCATCTTCAGTTTGCTTCCATTTCCTTGAGGCCATTTCTTGGAATTGTGGCAGCTTATGTCATGGCTACGGTCTGGTCATGATGTAGTTAACTTCTCCCTGGATGGGAGTTTCAGTGTCTATAAGACAGCTAACAGGAGATGGCTCAGAATATTATCTTTAGCCCTTGAGAAGGAACTAGAGGTCCTTGACTTTGCTTATGTACTAAATTATTATTTAGTCTTCTTGGACTGTTTTCCTTTGTTTCTGCATTTTCTCACTTCTCTGATTAAATTTATTCTTTGCCTAAAGTTTTTTGAAGACAGAAGGCAGTTGGAGGACATGGTGGGGGAAGAACCCTAGGCCCCTGCTCCATTTCACTGGGACTTGGGTGGGGTCTGATAGCAGTTGTAGAAGGAACAAAGATGGAACACAAATCCCTCTGCCCTTCGCCACTGTGTCCTCCCATCCCCTGGGGTGCGGTGTTTCAGCTGCTGTGTCCCTCTTGAACAATTTATTTTGGAAACTCCACTCTGTGGGGTTTGAGTTTTCTGAGCATGTGGTTTGCGTTTTTAGCTTCTTTTCAAATGTAGCAAGTGGCACTGAAATAAACCGATACTAAATAATAAATAAACCTGTTATTGCTTAAATCACAGCAGCCTTGCCCCAATTTCAGCTCTGCAAGTTCAACCTGCATGATTTCGGGTGGTTCTGTATTCCTACTTCTGCTAACAGCTTTGTGCTCTCTGCAAACAGACCCAACTCTTCATTTAATAAATGTTTTTAAGATACTTTGTATTGCTTTTATTGCTCTGATTGCTTGCAGTAAGGTAACTGTAAAAATAATGCTATTATAAAGCAAACAATCCCAGTGCATCTCCTTGCCAGGAAAAGGCATCTTGCTCTTTGTTAAAAAAATTAAAAAAAATGTGGGGAAGGAGTTGGCAGTGTTTGAAGGATGGTCACGCCAGCATCAAACTCTGTAATGTCCCCAGAACCACTGGGGGCGGTGGTTGAAGAGGGGACCCTACAACATCTCTTTGTATTTTTTTCCTGCCATCCGTGCATGCTGAAACCGGGCCCAGTGCCACCATCTGAGAAACTCTAGACCCAAGAATTCTGCTGCAGGAACATCTGTTGCAGAAGCAGACTCTGTCCTTTTTTTCCCAATATTTATTTTATATTGGCCTAGAGTTGATTGATGATGTTGTGTTAGTTTCAGGTGTACAACAAAGTGATTCAGTTATACACACACTATGTTATCTATTCTTTTTCAAATTATTTTCCCTTTTAGGTCATTACAGAATATTGAGCAAAGTTCCCTGTGCTAGACAGTAGGCCCTTTTGTTTATTTTATGCATAGTTTAGTATAAATGTGAATCCCAAACTCCCAATTTATTCCGCCTACCTCATCTTTCCATTGGTAACCATAAGTTTGTTTTCTAAGTCTGTGAGTCTATTTCTGTTTTGTAAGTAAGTTCATTTGTTTCATTTGTTTTAGGTTCTGAAAAAGTCATATATCAAGTTATATCATATATTTACTTTTGTCTGACTTACTTCACTTAGTGTGAAGATCTACAGGTCCATCCATGTTGCTTCAAATGGAATTACTTCATTCTTTTTAATGGCCGAGTAATATTCATCTGTTGATGGATATTTCGGTTGATTCCATGTCTTGGCTATCATAGATATTGCTGCAACGAACACTGGGATGCAAGTATCCTTTCAAACCAAGATATCCTCAGGATATATGCCCATATTGCTGGATCATACGGTAGCTCTAATTTTGGTTTTCTAAGGAATCTCTGTACTGTTCTCCATTGTGGCTCCACCAATTAATTTACATCTCTGCCAACAGTGTGGGAGTGTTCCTGTTCTCTACACCCTCTTCAGCATTTATTGTTTGTAGCATTTTTGATAATGGCCATTCTGACTGGCGTGAGGCAATATCTCATGGTGGTTTTCTGTCCTATTTTCTATAAGCTTGAAGAGTCCACTGTTTTGAGTAAAATTATTCCCATGGGATAGACAGGCAAGGCCCCATTCCTTCTAGTATTCATACCCAGTTCCCAATTTTATGGAGCAAACTGGCCATTTAAAGTCCATCCTTTATTCCAAAATGATGGGACGCACAGCAGAGAATGTATCTTCTTAAACGTGGCAAATACAGGATGTGTCTAAATTAGGTGTGCTTTTCATATCTCCTTACTAGCAAAATAAAGACATGGTCAGTCTTATATTAGAAGTCAGATACAAACATGCTTAAGGACAAGACTGTGTCTCAATAGAAAAGAAATATCCAATTTGTGAAGAGCCTTATGGGACCCCAATGTTAAGATTTGTGGGATTTCTATTACAGATTTAGTCACAAATCATGTTGCCAATGAATTCATCTAATGAAGCTGGCAGTTGATCCTCTGGCATTACAACCAAGGGTTATTGATGACTCAATCCCCTGACTCACTAGAGTAGTGCTTCCCAGATCTGATGTGCAGACAGATTCTCTGGCCATCTGGTTACACTGAAGACTGATGGGTTTGGTCTTGAGTGAACCTGGAACTCTGCATTGCTGGCAAAGTCCCAGATGGTGTTATCTCTGGTTCCCTAAGGACTTTCCTTGGAAGAGCCAACTGCTATGTGACTTGGGGTGTCCTTTGCTTTCTGGTCCTATCACCCCTGAGATGTTTTAGTACCTGGCATTCGACTATCCCAACTTTGGAGAAGGAAAATCTTCCTGAGATCTCTCTTTGCACAGAAGAGGTATAATGTTTTGAGTCAGATTATTGCAAGAAAGCTCTCTAACCCTGCTTTTAGCTGTCATGTTACAAAGCTAAGAATCACAGTCCTCTTGAATACCCACTTAAAGGAGCTCCCAATCTTGGGAGAGTAGGCTGTCTGTATTTTTTTGTCTTGTTTTTCCTGACAGCATCACTCAGTATCAGCAAAACATGGCTTGGTCTTTTTTTTTTTTTTAAGTCAGCTTTACAAACACAACTCGAAAGCTATAGCTTTAAGGAAAATACACTCCAAAAACAGGAAAACCCACCAAAAAGCAACAACAAAACCTTTGTGCACCTCTGTGACATTATAAAATATGAGCATTAGTCCTGTTTTTGCTCTCAACAATGAAGCCTTTGAGGCAGCTGTCATGGGGAACCACCATGTAGGTCAAAAATATCCCTGCCTAACGAGAAAAGCCAGGCCCACAGATGCTCCAGTAAGATACTCAACAACAACCAGTTTTAAAATGCACATTAAACCTTGTCATGCCCGTAATTATCTGTGATGAATTCTAAAGGGGTGCTAATATTTTGACTTGTGACCAACTTGGAGGATGAGGACTAATTTGAAAGCATCGCAGCCTTTTGTTAGCTGAACACTTTGGACTCTCACTTGCCTAACAAAACAAAAAGTATGTATTTTTGCAGCTTGAGCCATTGGCTGTACACACCTATTCCCTTGACACACACTCACGCCAACAACGTGGGGTTTTGACCATGAAGAATGTAAGGCATTTCCAAAGATCAAAGGGAAACCTTCTAAATATGCAATTGCATTTCATATTCTGTCTCTTGATGGAGATTTGTCTAGACTGGATTCTAATGGCGTTTAAACAGGGTATGTCACAAAGCTTTGTTTTCACAGGAAATATAAGATGGCATGTGTCGGCTAGTGCCACCTTGCTTAATGATGCAGACAGTTCTTGAATAGCTTGTCTAAATACTTTCGTTTTCCAGAAGTCATCTGTGTCTCTTCAAGTCTGAGAATTTAAACTCAGGTGGTACCCTATGTTCTAGGTAGTTTCTATGGTAACGAGGCCAGATAGGCGAGGGCCAGGTTTCTAGTCCTGATGCTGCCGTTCAGCTTTGGTTACAGGACCTGCTCTTGACAACACTTACCTTTCTGGCAGAGACGCAAATGATAAATCATCGCTGGAAGAAAAATGAGAAAACAGGGCAGACATAGAACCAGCATGACCTTGTCAGCATACAGGACACCAGCATCGAGAACAGAAATCAAGACTTAACAAATGGCGATTCTGAAAAGCCAGAGGGTGTCAGATTCCTACGAGAGCCTTTCCTCTCTTCCTCAGCTTTCCCTGACTGGCTCGCTGGATTGTCCCAATCTGACCCAGCTGTCAGTATCATTCATTCACCAGATGGTCCCCCCTGAGTTCATGCCCCCACCTTCCCTTTTGGAGGAGCTTGGTCACATCCCATCCATCACTAAGTGGCACTAGCTGAAGCCCTGTTGTTCTGGCACTTTCACTAACAAGAGGCTGGGTTCTGCATACAGCATGAAAACTAGATCAAGTCACTTCTCAGAGGAAGCCTGCTCTAACTCTGACCTAGTAATGAGACACGAAGGACCAGACTGCCAGTGGGACTGAAGGGGAAGGAGCTGAAGTAAATCCGAGAACACGGATCCCTGAGGATTCTGTTAAGTATGGAGTTGCCAGACTTATCTCCTCTCCCTTTGCCATCATCCTATGTTGATAACCCTTGGAGAAGGAAATGGCAACCCACTCCAGTGTTTTTGCCTGGAGAATCCCAGGGACGGAGCAGCCTCATGGGCTGCCATCTATGGGGTCGCACAGAGTCAGACACGACTGAAGCGGCTTAGCAGCAGCATGCTGATAACCCACCTCCCAATTCTGTCTGCCATGTTGTCCATGAACACCTAAAGAATTCATACACTCATCCATTCATTGAACAAATGCTTATTAATGTGTCTACGACATATGAAGTACCTTTGTAGGCTTGGGAAAATGGAACAGAGCCCAAGATCAGCAAAGTCCCTGCTTTCGTGTAACTGACAATCCAGTGGAACAGACATCAGGAAGGAAGGGGGGAAAGGAGTGGGTAGAGAATGTTAGAATAAGTACTGTTTGGGAAAGGACATAAACTAAGGAGATACGAATGACGCCCTTTGACTAGGAGATCGGGAAGTTTCCCTTTGACGTAGTCTGAGATCTGAGTAAGATGAAAGAGCTGGTTATGCAAAGATAAGGAAAAAAGTGTAATTAGAAGGGGACACAGCTAATGGAAAAACCCAAACAGGAATCAGGCCTGTTTGAAGAGAGAAGGAAAGCCCTTGTGACTGGAGTGTGATGATCCAGAGAATGAAACAGGACATCCCAGAGGGTTCGGAGGGTCCCTATCTCAGAACTTGTGAGAAGTTGCATTTGATTATAGAGTGTGATCAGAAGCCACTGGAAGTTTTTAAACCAGGAAGCAGTAGCTATTTAAAGCTCATTATGATACCAGGTAAAGAATTGATGAGGGACTTCCCTAGAGGCTCAGTGGTAAAGAACCTGCCTGTCAGTGTAGGAGATACAGGTTTGATCCCTGAGTTGGGAAGATCCCCTGGAGAAGGAAATGGACCCACTCCAGTATTCTTGCCTTAGAAATTCAATGGACAGAGGAGCTTGGTGGGCCATAGTCTATAGGGTTGCAAAGAGTCAGACACAACTGAGCCTGCCAAGTTAGGCAATGGACAAAACAAACAAAACATCTTTGGAACATCATTGGAAAGACATAATAACTATGATAAATAAGTAAGATGTATGCTCTATTAGTGATGGATGTTAAAGAGAATAATAATATAAAGCATGTAATTGGGACAGCAGTGTCTGGGAGGGGTTGTTGTTGTTGAGTCACTAAGTCATGTCCGACTCTTTGAGACCCCATGAACTGCAGCACGCCAGGCTTCCCTGTCCTTCCCCATCTCCCTGAGTTTGCTCAAACTCATGCCCTTTGAGTCAGTAATGCCATTCAACCATCTCATCCTCTGTTGTCCCCTTCTCCTCCTGCCTTCATTCTTTCCCAGCATCAGGGTCTCTTTCAATGAGTCGGCTCTTCGTATCATGTGGCCAAAGTTCTAGAGCTTCAGCTTCAGCATCAGTCCTTCCAATGAATATTCAAAGTTGATTTTCTTTAAGATTGACTGGTTTAATCTCCTTGCTGTCCAAAGGACTCTCAAGAGTCTTTTCCAGCACCACAGTTCGAAAGCATCAATTCTTCAGTGCTCAGCCTTCTTTATGGTCCAACTCTCCCATCCACACATGACTACTGGAAAAACCATAGCTTTGACTGTATGGAGTTTTGTTGTCACTAAATGGCTTTTTAATATGCCATTTAGGTTTGTCATAGCCTTTTTTCCAAGGAGCTAGGGGACGGGTTAAAATTTTTGGTTAGAGTGGTCTGAGGAGACCTCACTAAGAATGTGACATTTGACAGAAGATGGGAATTGGGCATCTGGGTTTCTTGGGGAAGAGCTCTGCAAGCAGAGAGGGTACTGAGTGCAAAAACCTGCTGCAGAAGAGTGATGCAGACCCACAGAGGAGGCCATGGTGGCTGGAGTTTAGGTACCAAGGGGAGGAGAGTAGAGACGGAGTCATGGAAGCAGTGAAGATGCAGGAGGAGCATGACCCATCATGTTTAGCTCCGCAGGTCATAGGAACATCACTGGGTGTGACTCCAAGGGAGATGGGGAACAAGTAAGGTGAGGAAGGGCATACCGATGTTTTAGGCAGCATTGCAGATTATCAGTCATGGGTAGAGCTCTACACATCACATGCAGAGCAAAAGCATATTTCTCAAACTGATCCTGACTCCCACATCCCAAAGCTAAGCCTCCTCTTGAACTTCCAGTCACATGAGTCCACAAGGTCCTTTTTCTTAATCTATGGTCAACTGACTTCCTGTCACTTAAATCTGATACAGTGGTGACTCTATACACTCCCTGTCTTAGATTCAGACCCTTCTTTTTTGTTCTGAAGAACCCTACATGTCCTGTCCTTCTGCTTCCTTTTCCTGTCTTCAAGGATTGGTATTTTACTCTTGGGTGAAAAGAGTTGCTTCATCCACACCTTGACACATCTACAGAATCCCCTTTTCTGCTCACAGCAATCGTATGTCTGGTGTGTCCTATCTTCCTTCTCCCTCATCCCCTCTCTGCCTATATGCCCGTCCTTCTAGATACTGTTAAAATAGTTGATCTTTAAGATTTTCCTGATCATTGTGACCTCCTGCTATCTTGGTGTAAATGACTCCCTTCTGTATATTAGTCAAGAGCACAGAATCTAGAGACAGACTCCCTGGATTCAAACTCCAGCTCCATCACTTACCATTGTGTGACGTTGGGCAAATTTACACCTCAGTCTTAACATCTGCAATATAGGAATGATATAACATTTGATGAAGTGAGTTCTAACCAGTTCCAACATTGTCAACCATATTGCTGGTATTTTCTAAGACACCATCAGAAAAAAAAGAAAGAATAACCAAATCGGGGCATTTAAGAAGAGTATAATAAAGGGATGTAAAGAAACAACAAAGCACAGTGTATCAGGATTTGTGACTACAAGGAACCATTTCCATACACAGATCTCAAGAAATGAGTAGAGGGTGCAGTTACTCAAACCCAGAAAGACACTGTGTGGACAGGGTCACTGGGCAGGAGCAGTGGCCTCAGACAAAAGGCAGAGCCGGCCCACAGTGACCCTGCAGGGAATAGGTGCTCAGGGGAATGGAGGATGAATCTTCAGATTTACTTTGTCCCTTGTCTCTGGTCTGCTGCTGGAACTTGCCACTGGACTAACCAACTGGAAACCCAAGGTCAAGGAGCCATGGATAGCCCATACTGGTCAGCCTCCAGGTCACTGAGCATCGTGGGGAAGGGCAGGACTAATCTGGAGGATGAGGTACCTAGAACATGAGTATCAGTTATTGTTACCCTTTGGTCCTGTCCTAACCTGTGTTCAGAACTCCTTGTGCATGGACTTTGCTAACCACCCCAACCTTCTCCACCTGGACCGTGAATCTCTGAAAGGGGTGGTGGTACCCCAGATCAGAGGCGGCACATTGGAGCCTCTAGGGTCATATCAATGAGAATACAGTCATGGTTTCCCTGGGTCCTGCTGCCTTTTTGTGAAAGACTCAACAGGTAGCCCTGAGCCCACGTGCTTCCACAGTTATTTCTTCAGTTGCAGTGTGTACTTTCTCGAATCACATAGCTCTTACTCTCTGTGGGCATTCACCCCATCACTACCTTCCTAGTCCAGCAGACACATGAGTTTGGGACATCTGCCTTAAAGCTTTATCATGCCCAGGACTCAGTAGCTACCTAGAAGCTAATATCTTACTTATAAGAGTTAGAAGCTTCCTGTCAAATACCAAAACAGCTGATGCTTCTGGCAGGAAAGAATAATTAGAAAACTCATTTGTTATGCCTTTGTGTGCACTAATATTTTCAAAGCTAATTGCTTATTCAATTAAGGTCGTTTGCCTTGATCACGGATAGTACCATAAGAAATTAGCTGAAACTCTTAATTATTGGTGAATCCTTTTAATAAATAGTACGTGAGCAGCCATGACAGGCAGTGATATACAAGCATAGGCTTTGGAGGAAACGGGTTCTGGGAAAAGAACAGCCCTCGTACCCATGCCCCTGGACACATCCCCTCTGACCCACCTGAGGACATGGCCACCTGAGATATTTTCCTCTCTATTGCATCATTCATTTCTCCCATTTATATCATGAAGAGAATGTGCTCTAGTATCTTGTAATGAAATGAAGAGTATCTTCTCAAATTTATATTTCAATATATATATTGACATCCTAACTCTGGCACCACAGAAGGTGATGTAACTGGAGATAGGGTCTTTAAAGAGGTGACTAAGTTGATGACCCACCCTGATGACTGTATCCCTACGAGAAGAGGAGATGAGGACACAGACGCACACAGAGGGATGACCAACGGAAGACACAGGCAGAAGACGGCTGTCTACACACCAGAGAGAGAGAGGCCTCAGGAGAAACCAACCCTGCTGACACCCCGACCATAGACTTCCAGCCTCCAGAATTGTGAGAACGTACATTTCTGTTGTTGAAGCCGAGCTTCACTGACTCAGACTATTACAACCCCCTCCCTTTGAGCCATTGTCATACACTGTACATTTTATACTCTGTATAAAATGGTGCAGCCACTGTGGGAAACAGAATGAAGGGTCCTCTAAAAACTAAAAATAGAGCTACTATCAGTTCATTCAGTCAGTTCAGTCGCTCAGTCGTGTCCAACTCTTTGCGACCCCATGAATCGCAGCACACCAGGCCTCCCTGTCCATCACCAACTCCCAGAGTTTACCCAAACTCATGCCCATCGAGTCGGTGATGCCATCCAGCCAACTCATCCTCTGTCGTCCCCTTCTCCTCCTGGTCCCAATCCCTCCCAGCATCAGAGTCTTTTCCAATGAGTCAACTCTTCGCATCAGGTGGCCAAAGTATTGGAGTTTCAGCTTCAGCATCAGTCCTTCCAATGAACACCCAGGACTGACCTCCTTTAGGATGGACTGGTTGGATCTCCTTGCAGTCCAGGGGACTCTCAAGAGTCTTCTCCAACACCACAGTTCAAAAGCATCAATTTTTCGGTGCTCAGCTTCCTTCACAGTCCAACTCTCACATCCTTACATGACCACTGGAAAAACCAGAGCCTTGACCAGATGGACCTTTGTTGGCAAAGTAAGGTATCTGCTTTTTAATATGCTATCTAGGTTGGTCATAACTTTCCTTCCAAGGAGTAAGTGTCTTTTAATTTCATGGCTGCACTCACCATCTGCAGTGATTTTGGAGCCCAAAAAAATAAACTCTGACACTGTTTCCACTGTTTCCCCATCTATTGCCCATGAGGTGATGGGACCAGATGTCATGATCTTAGTTTTCTGAATGTTAAGCTTTAAACCAACTTTTTCACTCTCCTCTTTCACTTTCATCAAGAGGCTCTTTAGTTCATCTTCACTTTCTGCCATAAGGGTGGTGTCATCTGCATATCTGAGGTTATTGATATTTCTCCCAGAAATCTTGATTCCAGCTTGTGCTTCATCCAGCCCAGCATTTCTCATGATGTACTCTGCATATAAGTTAAATAAGCAGGGTGACAATATACAGCCTTGATGTAGTCCTTTTCCTATTTGGAACCAGTCTGTTGTACCATGTCCAGTTCTAACTGTTGCTTCCTGACCTGCATACAGGTTTCTCAGGAGGCAGGTCAGGTGGTCTGGTATTCCCATCTCTTTCAGAGTTTTCCACAGAGTTCTATAGGACCTAGCAATTCCAAACCTGGATATGTATCTGAAAAAAAGGAAAACACTAATTCAAAAAGATCCATGCACCCCATTGTTCACAGCAGCATAATTTATAAAAATGAAGGTATGGAAGTAACCTAAGTGTTCATCCACAGATGAATGATAAAGAAGATGTGATGCATATACAATTGAATACTCCTCAGTCAGAAAAAAGAATGACATTTTGTAGTAACATGGGTGGACTTGAAAGCATTATACTAAGTGAAATAAGTCAGACAGAGGAAGACAAATACTGTATGATATCACTTATATGTGGAATCTAAAAAAATATGGCACAGTGGTGAATGTAATAGAAAGAAGAGAACTCACAGATATAGAGAACAAACCACTAGTTACCAGAGTGGATAGGTTGGGAAAGGGGCAAGATAGGGGTAGGGGAGTAAGAGGTATAAACTATTATGTATAAAATAAGCTACAAGGATATATTGTACAACATGGGGAATACAGCCAATATCTATAACTATAAATGAAGTATAGCCTTTAAAAGCTGTAAATCACTGTATCAATTCAGTCGCTCAGTTGTGTCCGACTCTTTGCATCCCCCATGGATTGCAGCACGCCAGGCTTTGCTGTCAAACTCATGTCCCAGGGCTTGTTCAAACTCATGTCCATCAAGTTGGTGATGCCATCCAACCATCTCATCTTCTGTCATCCCCTTCTTCTCCTGCCTTCAGTCTTTCCCAGCATCAGGGTCTTTTCCAATGAGTCAGTTCTTCGCATCAGGTAGCCAAAGTACTGGAGCCTCAGCTTCAGTATCAGTCCTGGCAGTTAATATTCAGGACTGATTTCCTTTAGGATGGACTGGTTGGATCTCCTAGCACCCCAAGGGACTCTCAAGAGTCTTCTCCAACACCACAGTTCAAAAGCATCAATTCTTTGGCGCTCAGCTTTCTTTATGGTCCAACTCTCACATCCATATATGACTACCGGGAAAACCATAGCTTTGACTAGACAGACCTTTGATGGCAAAATAATGTCTCTGCTTTTTAATATGCTGTCTAGCTTGGTCATAGTTTTTGTTCCAAGGAGCAAACATCTTTTAATTTCATGGCTGCAGTCACCATCTGCAGTGATTTTGGAGCCACCCAAAATAAAGTCTCTCACTGTTTCCATTGTTTCTCTATTTGCAATGAAGTGATGGGACCAGATGCCATGATCTTAGTTTTCTGAATGTTGAGCTTTAAGCCAACTTTTTCACTCTCCTCTTTCACTTTCGTCAGGAGGCTCTTTAGTTCTTCTTCACTTTCTACCAGAAGGGTGGTGTCATCTGCATATGTGAGGTTAATGGTATTTCTCCCAGCAATCTTGATTCCAGCTTGTGCTTCATCCAGCCCAGCATTTTGCATGATGTACTCTGCATAGAAGTTAAATAAGCAGGGTAACAATATTCAGCCTTGATGTACTCCTTCCCTATTTGGAACCAGTCTGTTGTACCATGTCCAGTTCTAACTGTTGCTTCTTGACCTGCATACAGGTTTCTCGGAAGGCAGGTCAGGTGGTCTGATATTCCCACCTCTTGAAGAATTTTCCACAGTTTGTTGTGATCCACACAGTCAAAGGCTTTGGCATAGTCAATAAATAGTACAGTATATAGTCAGTATATAGTACACCTGAAACTTATATAATATGATACCATAACTAGGCTTCAATTTAAAAACACCCTCCCTTAGACCTACCTCCCCTCTTCTTCAAGACAAGCCGCCTTCCTGGAAACATTTTAAAATGAATATCTAAATCCTTTGCTCACTTCTTTTTTTTTTTTCCCCAAGGTTTTTGGAGGTGGACCATTTTTAAAGTCTGTATTAAATTTGTTACAATATTGCTTCTGTTTCAAGTTTGAGGTTTTTTGGCTGGAGGTGTGTGGGGATCTTACTTCCCCAACCAGGGATCAAACATGCACGCCCTGCATTGGAAGGCAAAGTCTTAACCACTGGACCACCAGGGAAGTCCCATCCCTTGTTCACTTCTTACTTTCTTCTGTGTGGTCTGAGTCAGCTGTGACCCCAACCACTTGACTGAAACCACTCTTCTCAGAGCCGCCAAGGAACTCCAGTGTGCCTGGCCGAGTGGTGGCCCCTCTGTTCTCATCTCACCCCACCTCTCAGTGGAATTAAGACGGTGGGTGCCTCCATCAGCCTCCAGACACTTACTGTTGTCTCAGCATCTTTATCCTCAGGCTTTCCTGCTTTTTCTCCTCCCACCTTCAGGACCACTCCTTCTCAGTCTCCTTGGATAGCTTTGCTCAGCTCCCCAATTTAGAGTGCCTCAGGTGTCCATCCACAGCTCTCTTCTTTCACTGCTAAGCTCGAAATTTCAAATCTAATCTCTAAGTCTGACTTCTCCACGGATATTCATACCCTTGCATCCAACTACCTACTCGATAGTTCCTTGAGGATGTCGGATGCATTTCAGGACGCATTTCAGACTCCTCATGGCCGGATGAGACTATTGATCCCCACCCCTCCCAATCTGGTCTCACCTAACCTGGAAGGCAGTGGTCCTCCCGAGGGTGGCTCAGAGCCAATGGTCGGCTGATGTCTGGATCTAAGTTGTGGACACTCATGCTGTATGATTGATGCCCCAGGAGCCCATGAGGCTCTACCAATCCTAGACTCCACCTGAGACACATTCTTTTTTTAAAAGATTGGAGGATGATTGCTTTACAGTGTTGTGTTAATTTCTGCTATACAACATGAATCAGCTATAAGCATGCATATATCATCTCCCTCTTGGACCTCCCTCCCACCCCTCTAGGCCACCACAGTGCCCCAAGCTGAGCTCCCGTGCTATACACTGGCTTCCCACTAGTAATCTGTTTTACACACGGCAGTGTATATGTCAGTGCTTCTCTCTCAATTCTTCCCACCCTCTCCTTCCCTCTCTGTGTCCACAAGTCCATTCTCTACATGAGACACTTTCTTGCTCACCTGTCTCCCTCATTACTTTTTGACATTTCCAGAAGACCACACCCTTGATAAGTCACACACCTTATCTCTGCTTCTGCTTCTGGAAACTGAACCCAAGACACACATTGTCCCATTATCCTATTTATTTACTTTATGCGGGTGTGCAAAGCATGTGCACTCAGTTGTGTCCAACTCTTTGTGACCCCATGGACTGTAGCCCACCAGCCTCCTCTGTCCATGGAATTTTTCAGACAAGAATACTAGAGTGAGTTGCCATTTTCTTCTCCAGGGGATCATCCCAACTCAGAAATCAAACCCGAGTCTCTTGCATCTCCTGCATTGACAGGCAGATTCTTTATCAGCGGAGCCACTGGGAATCACTGATTGTTTTCTGAATTTATCCAGTTGATTTATTTGTTTGCTCATTTCCTGTCCTTTTCTCTCACTATAAGTTCTGTGAAAGGAGGAGATCCATGCCCAACGCCATTCAAGCCCAGAGCAGTGCTTGGTGGATAATGGGTGCCCAGAAATATTACATGAGAAAATGAAAAATTGAACAAATGAGTCCATGCAAAGCAGAGAGCCTGTCTTCCGTGACTGACTAGTAAATTGATTGGCTTCTGGCACCAAGGCAAAAAGTGAACACATGGCTGGGGTCATTATCCTTCCCCTTGCAGATGTCAGTCAGAATTCATTGAGGACCACCACATAGCTTCCCATTCAGAAATGATTTCTCCCAATGGCTGTCTATAAGCCAATATATATTAGGAATGATTTATTCCTTAATTTGATAATAAGCAGCTTGTAGGCATGGAATGTGCCATTTTTGCAGAAAAGATCCAGAATAGTCACACTACCTACAGGTATGTAGGATATTCCAATCACTATTAATAATGACATTGATAATAATAATTACCCATGATAGAGTGTTCTGACAGTGGCTCATGTATGTACTATCTGATTTACATAGATGACTTCATTTAATCTTCAAAACAACCCTGTATTTTAAGTGGGATCTAGCCCAGCTTTGTAAGTGAGACTACTGAAGCTCAGAAAGTTTAAATGACTTGGCCAGGATAAGCCATCCAGAAGGGACTGGAATAGAATTTAAACACATGTGTCTAGTTTTATGGGAAAAAAAAATGTGTTCTATTTAAACAGTGGGTTGTGAGAAGGCTGTGCACCCTGTCTTAATTGTTGTATCAGTTAGGACTTTGTTCACTGCAAGAGATTGATAACCTAACCCAAAATGGCTTAGAAAAGACTCACATGACTGTACAGCTCATGTAAATAGCATGTAATAGGACAGGCAGGGGCACTGGCTTCAGATATGGTTTTATCCAGGAGCTCAAACAAGCTCACTAGGATCTGCTTCCTCTCCATCCCTTGAGCCAGCTCCCTTCTCAGACAGCTCCATACACAGCTCCGTAGTGTCAGGATGCACACAGCAGTTCAAGTTCAGTCCTCCTAGATTCAGTTCCAGTGGCATCTCTTAGAAACTCCAGAAAACTGTCTCTTAGAAAATCAAAACTGTTACATTTCGATATCTCTGTCTGGGTCACATATCCAGCTGAAGTATTGCCTATGTAGTATTAGTGTAGTATTTGCATATCACCTATACACATGCGTATGTGTTGACTCAGTCATGGCAGACTCTTTAAGACCCCATGGACTGTAGCCCGCCAAGCTCTTCTGTCCATGGAATTTTCCAGGCAAGAACACTGGAGTGGGTTGCCATTTCCTCTTCCAGGCGATCTTCCTGAACCAGAGATCATACCCATGTCTCCTGCGTTGGCAGATGGGTTCTTCACCACTGAGTTTAACCAGGTTGCAATCCAGTCATTCTCGCCTACAAGTCTCATCTCTCCCTCTACACCATCTGTGGAAAATAGTCAGGTCCCTGGTTGCAAGCCACAGAAAACCCAACTCAAGCTTAATCTGAAAGGGAATTCTTTGTTTTTGTAATGGATGTGTTCAGGCAAGACTTGATCCAGGGGCTCAAACTGTCCCCCTGTAGGGACCTGATTCCTCTCCAAGTATCAGCTTTATAAGGTTGTAAGAGTTAGCAAGTAAAATTTACTGAATTTCAGATAAAAATTAATTTTTTAGGAAAAGTATGTTCAAATATTGTACTGCGACTAAACACACACAACAACATAAAGATATGTATAAACTGGAAGGGGAGGCAGGTGGTGGGGGAGAATGAGAAAAGAGATTCACAGAAGTGTCCCTGAGTAGGACCCATCCCAGAAGTGGTCAGAAGAGCCTTGTCCTTGACAGGCGTGCCCTCTGAGGAAAAACAAAGCTCCATAATATTCACTGAGCCTTTGAATGCTCCAAGGACTGCAATAAGCTCCTTACAGACATGATCTCATTGAATCCTCCCTGCAGCTCTACAATTTAGATACTCTTATTTATTTCCATTTGATTACTGAGGGATCTGATAGATTAATCAGAGATTAATTTGCTAAGTCCCAGAAACAGGAAGTGGCAGAGTGGGATTGAACCAGACCACCTACCTCCATGCTCCTCCTTAAATTCTCCATTCTTCTAAGGGATGCTATGAAGCATCGGCACCATTTAAAAAACCCTCCCATGTAGTGCAGGGAACCCAGTCTGGCACTCTGTGATGATCTGGAGGCATGGGGTGGGGAGGGGAGAAAGGCTCTGGAGAAAGGGAATATATGTATAATTATGGCTGATTCACATTGTTGTATGGCAGAAACCAACACAACATTGTAAAAATTAAAAAAAAAAAAAAGAGGTACCTAGAATAGTCAAATTCAGAGAATCAGAAAGTACATTGGTAGATATCAGGGGCTGGGGGTGAGATGGGGGGATGGAGATGGGGAGTTAGTCTTTAATAGGGACAGAGTTTCAGTTTAGGAGGGTGAAAAATTCGAGAGATGGATGATGGTAACAGTTGCACAACAATTTGAATGTACTTAGTGCCACTAAAATGTACAGTTAAATATGGTTAAAATAGTATTTGTAATATTATATGACTTGTACCACAATAATGAAAACATTAAAAAAAGAAACCTTCCTCAGTTTTGAGTATAGCTTCGTTATGCAACTTTCTCATTTGGGAGTTTCCCACAACTTCCCACAGGATGAGGATGCCCTGGCTGAAGGATTTGTGCCTGCAGGTCTTTTGGGCACCAGACCTCCCACAGTTCAATAATAATTAGCCTCACTGGGACATTGGTTCCTCCACTTCTGACAAGAAAGCCAACATCCCTAAGTCCGATCACTTCTAAGAGAGTCTATGACGTTGGGTTTTGTTTGGAGCTTTTATATTACCCACTGACTCCCACCTCTTTTCAAAGAGCCTTTTTGATTCAAATGGCTTCAGTAGGAAATTAATTTTTCACAACTGCACCTTTATTTCTCCTCCTAATTATTACCGTGGGAAGAATCACCAGATCCCACCTCACCTGGAAGTACAGATGCTCAGCTAGGAGTCTTTGAGTTTGCAGGAAAGTCAGTCCCCCCACCCTCCCACAAACAGAAGTGAAAACAAAGGAGGTAGTCCTCAGAAGGCTCCAGAAAGGAGTCAGCTAAATCTGCACTTCCTTTCAATGCATCCCTGCTTTGTGACGCCTGCCATTTGCAACAGGCTGAGTTCAGTTGAGATGCGCAACAGAAAACTCACTCCTGGCTGGTAGATCTGAGATCTTCCTTTTGCTCAACACCCAAGGCCCGACTCCAGTGGGTATAAATCTCAATGGCAGGCTCAAGTCATCAAGAAATATTTATTTCTTTGTTTTTCTGTAACTCAACTTAATTGCTTTACCCAGACCCCATTATTTATGGTTTGGCAGGAAAATTAACACTGGTGTCTTTTGGTTTGTTTCTGAGGTCATTGAAACATGTGGTGAATGAACTCAGAGAGTACTGGGACTTTGGGTGGAGTGGGCCCACAAAGTCCTCAGATTACCCTCCCTGTGAGGGCACTGCTGGGAGGCTACTGCCTCAGTCATCTTGGCAGCATGAACTGGGGGTTCTCTGAGGATTCCAGGCCTTGCTTGGGAACCTAGAATCCTTCTAGGGGGCAACCCGTGGTCCTCTCTGCCTGGCCTCACCATCAGTCACCTCTGTGAATTCCTGCTGCTTCCGCAGCAGTGTCAGCAAGAAGCCTGAAGTCAGAAATCACCTTCTGTCTTGGTGCCCCATCCTCCTGCCTCCTGCCACCTCATCCAAAGATACAGCCAAGGATACACACCCAGGAAAACAGCCCTCCATCTCAGGGCACAAGGAGATCCCACACCCAGTCCTCTACTTCTGGACAAAACACTCTATCCATATTCTGGTTCTTCTCTTTCTTTATTCACCTGAGATCTTAGGCCTATGTCTCTCCTTTTATTTTCTAAACAATCCTCTCATTTTCTAAGATTTTGTAAATTTGAAATATAGGAGTCAGGAAGGCTCTGTGCTACTCATCATATGGAGATACATAGATATTTATTAAATAGGTGGATGATTTGACTACCTTGTATTAGTGAGGGAAACTAAGTTACTGTAACAAATAAGCCCCCAAATGCAATGACCCAACCATGATAGAAGTATTTCTCACTTGCATAAACGTAGAGGGTGGACAGGTGGACACTTCCAGTTACCAAGGAACTCTCATCCAAGTAGTGATTTAGGGGCCTGGGTTCCTTCTATCTTGTATCTCTGCCATGTCCCTGGAGTCATCACATCCGGGGTTCAGGCATGAGAGCCAATAAGGAACATGGAACAGGCACCCTTGCTCTCTTAAAGGAGATGTTCCAAAGAGCATTCATTATTCCATCTCAACTCATTCATTGGTGATTCTAAGTCACGTGACCACACCCAGCAGCACGGGAAGCTGGGAAATGTAGTCCAGCCTTGTGTCCTGGGAAAAAGGGGAGAGTGAAGGTAGGTGATTAGAGTCTGTGCCAAAAACACTGACCTTAGCACTTTAACACCATATTCAGTTCCTCTATCTCATTGAGTCTTCAAGAAAAATGTGAATAGGTAAAAGTTAGAGGCTTACAATAAGGTAAAATGAAGGACTTCCTGCTGACAAGCAGAACACTTAAGAAATATTTGTACATACTTCATGCAAGGGATTTGATAGTTAACTTCAGGGCAGAGGAATTTCAATGACCACATTGGAGCTACCTTTCCACTCCTTCCTTTTGTCTTGTTCGGTGCTTTCGAACTTCAGCGTGCATGAGAATTGTTTGTGCAGGGTTGTACACATTAAACCTTGGAAGTTGAAATTTATGGGCAACTAAGAAGGCAATGGCACCCCACTCCAGTTCTCTTGCCTGGAAAATCCCATGGACAGAGGAGCCTGGTAGGCTGCAGTCCACCGGGTCGCGAAGATTCGGACATGACTGAACAACTTCACTTTCACTTTTCACTTTCATGCATTGGAGACGGAAATGGCAACCCACTCCAGTGTTCTTGCCTGGAGAATCCCAGGGACGGGGGAGCCTGGTGAGCTGCCGTCTATGGGGTCGCACAGAGTCAGACATGACTGAAGTGACTTAGCAGCAGCAGCAGCAAGCTGATTTTCTAAACTTCTTTTGATTACACACAACTTTAGCTTATGCATTTGCTGACATAAACTACCTCCTATGTAAAATACAACTCCTCTGCACGAGGAGATCTAGGGGTGGAAATCTATGAGTTAGCCTCTCACACCCTCTTCCCACTTGTGAACATGGGGTGCATGACCTTTCCCAATGGACCAGAGCCTGACTCCGGTTAGGCTTGAATTCTTATCTTTGGAGAATCTGGTCATTCTCCCCAGGGCCAGCCACCACCAGCAGCCCATGCATATCGGAGGATACTTCTGGAAAACTTGGGCATCTCTGTCACTAAATTGTTTTCAACCACCCCAAAGAGAGAATGAATGAATCACTCATTTTCTACATAAGTAGACATTTGGTCTAAGAGGGACCATTGGTCTAAGAGCAGCTTGGGGCCATCAAGCCTCTTTTTATTTAGTCTGTCAGAAGTACTCTGACCCTTGTCAGAGGTCCAGGAAGACTGGAGTAGAGTAGGATTTATGCTGTTGAGCAAATTGAAGTAAGCATTTGCCTCCATGCAACTTATGCAAATGATGAGCTGTTTTACTCTAAAGGTAATTCCAAAAGGAAGAGTTTCCAAGAATTTTTAAATTTAAGTATAGTTGATTTACAATGTTGTGTTAGTTTCTGGTGCATAGCAAACAGATTTACACACACACATATATATATAATATATGTGAATATATGCTCACAATATATTATTTTTTAGATTCTTTTCCATTAGAGTTTACTAAAAGATACTGAATACAATTCCATGTGGTATATAGTAGGACTTCATTGTTTATCTGTTTTAAATATAGTAGTTTGTATCTATTAATCCCAAACTCCTAATTTATCCCTCCCTCTACCTCTTTCACCTTTGGTATAAGTTTATTTTCTATTTCTGTGAGTTTGTTTCTATTTTGTAAGTAAGTTCATTTGTATTGTTTTTCTAGACTCCACATATAAATAATATCAAGACAATGATATTTGTCTTTCTCTTTCTGACTTACTTCACTTAGTATGACAATCTCTAGATCCATCCCTGTTGCTGTAAATGACATTATTTCACTTTAAATGGCTGAGTAATATTCCATTGTATATATGTGTCACATCTTCTTTATCCATTCATCTGTCAGTGGACACTTAGGTTGCTATCATATCTTGGGTATTGTGACTAGCACTGTTATGAACACTGAGGTGCATGTGTCTTTTTGAATTAGAGTTTTAATATTTTCCTGAGAAAAGATCTATGCCTGAGAGCTGGATTGCTAGATCACATGGCAACTCTAATTTTAGTTTTCTGAGGACCCTGCATACTGTTTTCCATAGTGGTTGCACCAATTTACCTTCTCACCAACAATGTCGGAGGGTTCCCTTTTCTCCCCACCCTCTTCAGCATTTGTTATTTGTGGACTTTTTAATGATGGCCATTCTGACCAGCATGAGCTAATATCTCAGTGTAGTTTGGGTTTGCATTTCATGTGCTAACTGGCCATCTATCTGTTTTCTTTGTATAAATTTCTGTTTAGATCTTCTTCCCATTGTTTGATTGGCTTGTTTGGTTTTCCATTACGGAGCTGAATGAGCTGCTTGTATGAGCTGAATGAGCTGCTTGTATATTCTGGGAATTAAACCCTTGTCAGTCACATCATATTCCAAGAATACTTTGAGCAATGAAATAAATAGATGACTTTCCAAAGGAACAGCTTTGAAGGTCGCAGAATACATTGCATATAATTGTGACGTATGTTGACCCCTCAGTCTTCTTTCCTTGGCCGCACTCATTCAGTCATTCAACAAATACGTGCTGAGTTCCTGCTATGTGGCAGTCCCCATAACACGTGCAGGTAATATGGGCCAGGGTCCTGCCCATGTGGAATGACCAATCTCTATGTCCATCAGGGCTCTCAGTCGCAATAACAGATATTCCCCCTGGCTGACAGAGACAGAAAAGGAGTTTAAGTTAAAAGATACTGAATGGCTCAAAGAATCACAGAGGGAAAACTTAGAACCACATATAGAAATTGGACAGTGGGTTATTCACAGACCCAGTAGAAGACAGATGGCTCACTCACATTAGGAGGATCTGAGGCAAGTTTAACGAAGAATTTAGCAAAGATGTTCACAGACCCCTGAGACTTGACTGGATGAAAAGAGAAAATAACTACCAGGGTTGGAAGACAGAGAGGGTTGTGTGGTCAAGGCTGACTTAGAAGTACTGAGACCTTCAGTAAAAAGGATGCAGCCAACAGGGACACCTTGCAAGGAGGAGGACCAGGTGCTAACTTCCTTCCATCAGATCTTCTCTGGTGCTTCCCTTGGGCCAAACCCACCCAGGAACCAAACCAGAAGCCAGTAAGTCAAAAGGACTCCATACAAGCCACCACCCAGGCCACCGAGCAAGGACAGAAGAAGGGAGATTCCATCTGGAAGGGGACATGGGAGAAGGCCAGTGGAGGCAGCTAGAAGGAGGCTTGGCAGCCAGGACCACAGCCACACCTCTGTCCCACTGTGACCTCATGAGGACGATAGCTGCTTCCACCCTTCACAAACAAGTATGCTCTCCAGACCCTTCTTGTTGGTGCCTCCTTCGGGGGGCAGGACAATGAGTAAGCTTATAAATGAACATATTAATTGCAAGTAGTTCTCAACGCTAAGAAAACCTTCTTTAAGCAACTGTATGACGCCTGGATGTGACAGGGTACTTTAGATAATCAAAGATTTGGAAAGCATTTTAGGGCTTCCCCAGGAAGCACTGATTATAAATATGATTTTTCAATTTAATTCAGTATTCTAAAACATGACAAAGTGCCTCCATGATCATAAGGTGATTTTATTATGCTTAATGAGCTGTCTTATAGTGTCGTGGGATTTTAGAGATAAGATAGCTTCTATAATACTGATCTTGTCTGAAAAGAAATTTAAAACAGACATTTTAATAAAAAAAAATCTCTCTTCTCATCAGTTTCTAAGTCCTTTGTGTGGCAGTAAATAGCCATGTATTTGGTTCTCGTTTAGCACTTTCAGTGATTTCTATGCTATACCACAATGAGGATTCTGAATTCGATTTTTAAATGAATCCATTAGAATTGTCTTCATTTCGCTTGTAGAATGGATTTTGCAAGGCAGAACATCTTCATTATTTTATAATATTAAGAGTATCTGCAGCTGCCTTTCGTGATAGCTGAGTTAATTAGTGTAAGATCAGAGGATTATATTGAGTTCTGGCACAAAGTTGATGGGGAAATCAACCACCTGTGACACAGTTTCAGCATTAAGTGAACAAATGCTATTTCTTTCAGCAAACATTTCAACACTGGTAGATTCCTCAGCGATCATCCTTTGTCTCAAAATCACAAGTCAAAAGTGATTCAAATTATTAGGTATTTGAATTTGATATCAAGACATTTTGCCCTTCTTTGCAAAGAGACTTGCAGAAGTTGTCCATGATATTGAGATAGAGAATAATTAAAGATTTGATTTGAATTTTATGTTATAGGTATAATAATCGATGCAATCTTATTTATCTATTAAGATGTCATTGATAGCTTGGAACTTTGTTGCTTCAAAGCACAAGTTTCCTGTTCTTCAGGTTTTATCATGAAAAACTGCTCCTTGAGGCCAGAAGCCTCCAATTTCAGTGACACCTTTCTAACCAGGCAAAACCATTTTCGGTTTCCACATTAGCCAACCCCATACCTTGACTTGAAACATCTCATCCACAATGAGGAAACTTTCCTGAGAGCTAGTGACTATTTCAGTGATTCTGGATAATAGTCTGCATCATTATTCTAGACAATATTATGTACCATTATTCTAGATAGAGCTGTGTGTAGGTATATTCTATAATATTGTGTCTATCTTTGTTCCACATTCATATAAATCTTATCAGGACAATTTACATTAAAATTTTGTTCCCTGTCTGTGAAAAAGAATGAGAAGCACAGAAAAATATTACAGGAGAGAAAGCAGTTCAGGATTTGGTTTTTGTGGTCATCTAAATACCAGAAAATGTCATTTAGTTGCCAAATCCAGAGCATGACCTATTTCAGTAATACTTTAGGAGGCTGATAGCTTAATATATGTTGTGATTCTGAAAGCCAGAGAGGGAGAAACTGGCAATCTGCTCTGTATATCTCTTGTAAATGTCATTATTTTACAGGTTGATCCCAATCCTTGCCCTCTGCACATGTGAGGTCTGTTCTTTTATGTCTGGCCTGAAATGCAGAAAAACCTCTGTGACTAAGCCCAAATCTGAAGAATTAGAGAAATATAAATTGATAACAGTGTGTCCACTTCCTGAAGAAAATCTACCTTAACCTCCAGATTTTTAGCTTTAGCGATTTGCTAATAAACATTTCTCAAGAAAGTAAAATGAGCTACCTAGAAAGTTTTTGAAGCATCTTTTTGATTCAGGAACAAGGGATGTGAACAAAGGAAATCCATATTATAGCAGTTACAGTTTTCACACCTTCGACACCAACTTAATGAAAAAAATGGTTGCATAAATATATAATTTATTCTACACCATAAAAGACCCTTCAACTCCAATAAATAAACAGAACTGGGCTATCACTAATAATGTATCTGGCACGTCTTGGGCATGAGAACTTTTGATCCTATTATGTACAGTCTCATCTGTGACCTTTTTTTTTTTTTCTTAAGATACCCTACATTCAAAGACAAAAAAGAAATAAGTCATGATGAAGACAGCTTCTTCTTTGTCTTTGGATGTAGAACATCTTTTATCCCATTTCTTTTTTTTTTTTTCCTTTCTTGGCCATGCAGCATGTGGGATATTAGTTCCCCCACCAGGGATAAAACCTTACACTCCTTGAATTGGAAGCACAGAGACTCAACCATGGGACGACCAGGAAGTTCCTCAATTGTGACCTTGTTGAGCTGTTACCTGATCTCTTTCCATAGGTTTCCATGTCTCTTTTTCTATGAGCTCAGGTTTGTATGCTGAAAAGAAAAAGCAGCCTCTATGATTCTGCTTGGTGCTGTCTTGCTGTGATTACACCATTCTTTCTCTTCTAGTGCTCTTCCCTCTAAAAGGACTTAGAGTTGCTTTAAGTTGTCTATGAACATGGTAACCTGCTTTGTGAAATGAAAAACTTAAATGCCTGTAGAAGTCAGTGGATGCTATGAAAAGGGTCATGCAGGAAAGATGACATGTCCACCAATACATATTCTAGCTAGGAGGAGACAGCTGCCTCTCAAATCGGTTAGCTGATGTCCTTCCAGAAGAGTAACTCAAGCTGACAGATCCTCCAGTTTTTTTTTCAATAAAAGTCCCAATTTTCTATTTTTATGTGAAACTTCCTGATTTTTATAAGCTGGCAAGTAACTCTCTTTAAAAAAAAAAAAAAAGGCAGGCTAAACAGAACCCATCTGCGGGCCAGGTCTGCCTTCTGGGATGCCAGTTCTCACATTCTGTTTTACATTGTGTCAATTTTCTTCTCTCTCTGCCACTTTGCCTCTATTGGCTTTGTAGCCATAGCAATACCCTGTCTCCCACTTCACCTACTGTCATTGTCCTTTATAAACAAACTGCCACCCCCCAAAAATATGGGAAGTGTGAGTTATTAATATATCAGCTGACATCAGAAATTGACCAAGGGCAAAAACTCTCTTTATCCAGAAATATGTTCTAATATAATAAGAAGTGAGCTGCATACAAATGTTTATAGTAGTTTTATTCATAATTGACCCCTAATTGAAAGCAGTCGAGATATTCTTCAGCAGGTGAATAAGGCAAACCGAGGCACGTCCAGACAATGGAATACTATTCAGTGCTTTAAGAGAGAGTTATATTATTAAGGTGCTCCTAGGATTTTATTTTCTGGCACAATAAGTCAATCTTTCGAGGCTCACCCTCTTCATTTTTCCTAGTTTCTAATTCATTTCTTGCCCTTTTCTAATTTCTGCATGGTAGATTCAAAATGCATACAGACAGTGAAATATTTGTCCTTGGTTTTGTGGTCAGTGGCGGTCACTTTCTGTGACCACGCCCCTCACTGTTCACCACTGTCCTTGTCCTTGGGGGAACAGTGACTGTGAATATAGAAGTCCCTAGTACTCCCTCCCTGAGGGGTGTTAAGATTCCAGATGTAAAACTAAGCCAGGTACCTGCTTCATTTACCCAAGAAAAAAAAAAAAAAAACGAAATCCATCAAAACGAGAGCATTTCAACAGTTAATTAAAATTCCAAGACGCGGGAGTCATAGAAGTAATTATCTAAGATGTATTCAATCGGTTGTTAGCTAAACCCATTAAAAAATTAATCAAGAATAATTTGCTATTTGATATTGACATTTTTCTATTTCTCATTCATGCTAAAGAAAATCCCATTACAGAATCTAATTTACTTTGCATTAAACTCACCTTTACAAGAATGAAAATCAAATCTCACCTGATGACAAAAATGAGACTCACAAAATACCTGGAGATAAAGCCCTGTGTTGACAAAGAAATCAGCCAAAGGTCATATTCTTTCCAGCTATTCTAATCTAGGGTGCAAAATCATACTGCTTCAGCAGTTGCATGTGTATGCAAAGAGTAGGACTCCACTGAACTGGATTTGCAGCCCCCCCCACCCTAGGGGCTTCTAACCCATATACACTTTTACAGCCTACACACAGCAAGGCAAATATCATCTAAATATGTCTTTATGCAAGTTATGCTTATCCAACAACTGCAGTATAATAGAAAGAGGGCCATGTTGTTCATAAATCTTGGGTTCATCTCTCCTGACTACTAAACGCACAAGTCCTCATCTGTAAAATGGAATCAGAAACCACTGTGAAACAGAATCTGCCTTCCAAGGCAGGGGAGCCAGGTTCAATCCCTGGTTGGGGAACTAAGATCTCATATGCTGTAGGGCAACTAAGCATCGCAACTACTGAGCCTACGTGACTAGGACCTATGCTCCACAATAAGAGAAGCCACCGCCGAGAAGTCTACATGCTGCAACTGAGTAGCCCCCAGTCACCACAACTAGAGCAAGGCCCATGGACAGCAAAGAAGACCCCACACAGCCAAAAATAAAGTTAAAGAAAAAAGGTAGAAAATGAAAAACATCACCAACCTCGGGGAAAACCTGTGAGCAAGTAAAAGTGCTTTTAACTACAACTATAAGGCTCCACATGCTTATATATCATATTTGAAAAAGTGTCTAGTGATTTGTACTATGGTGTATCCATTCTGACCAGAGGTGGCGAAAGTATGCGTGTAAATGTGTGAATAGGTGCATCCATGTGCTTGCTTAGCTTCTCCAGACTATGCTGAAGGGCTAAATCCAACCACTGGTTTTTAAGAGAATCACGAAGGGAAGTCTAGATTTTGCATCCCATTAACAGTGTTTTCTAAGGACTTACCCTGGCTGTCCAGGGATTAAAATATGCACTTCCACTGCAGGGGGCATAGGTTCTATTCCTCGTCTGGGAACCAAGATTTTGCACGCCTGATGGTGTGCCCTAAAAATAAATAAATAAAAAGTTAAAAATAATGTTTCCATACACAAGCTTTGGGAAAGCCAGCCTCCAGGCCATCCTTGTAGACCCTAATTTAAAATTATTGCCTCTCTCACTGAATCATAGTGTCCTCAAGGATGCTTTATTTATTTTCACATTCCCAGGGTCTGGCATTTCATCACAGTTCAGTAACAATTAAATGATTAAAGAACAAATCAATGGACCATTAAAAATAAAATCTCTGGAGTAATTACTGAAAATTGGAATGAGGGGAGATAAGGGTATAGAAAATAGAGGGGGGAAAATTGAAAGAAGGGAGAAAATAACAACCAAAAAAAAAAAAGAGCCAAACAAAGAGCAAGAAGAGGAAAAATAAGAAATCAAATACATTTTAAAAGCCTAGGCAAATAGAAAACACAAAATATATAAAGCACAAATGTGCTATGCTGAGTTGTGTCCAACTTTTGTGGCCCCATGCACTGTAGCCCGCCAGGCTCCTCTGCCCATGCAATTTTCCAGGCAAGCATACTGGAGCGGGTTGCCATTTCCTATTCCAGGGAATCTTCCGAACCCAAGGATCAAACCCTCATCTCTTGTGTCTCCTGCATTGGCAGGTGGATTCTTTACCACTGGTACCACCTGGGAAGCCCAAAGCATGAAATAAATGAATCCAAATATAAAGATAATGATAACCAATAAAAATGAATTAAACTCTGCAATTAAAGACCACAATTATAAGACTACTTAAAAAATATAACACTCCAGTTATATGTTTTTACTGAACACACAGATTCAACATATACACACAAAGAAAGATTGAAAGTAGATGGTTGGGGAATTATATATAAAGCAAATCCTAGTTAAAAGAAAATTAGTGTGGGTATACAGCTATCAAGTGGATGGATTTTGACGCAAGAAGTGTAAGTAAACGTATCTATCTATCCATCTATGTACCCACATATATGCATTCTATACCCTTTCTGCATTCATATATATTTCATCAAAAATAATAGGCTTCTGAAACCTTACTCCTCTCCTGGGATGAAAAGCAAATTTATTGGACATAAGGAAACCTACCTGAAGTGGAGGAGGATTAAACTCTAGAACAAGTCAATGGGAGAGGCTATAAAACCCCACTCTCCAGAGATGGGCTTATATCGCTTACATGTGGAACCATTTTAAAAAAAAATGGTACAAACGAACTTATTTACAAAACAGAAATAGAATCACAGATGTAGAAAACAAATTCTGGTTTCCAAAGGGAAAAGTGAAAGTCGCTCAGTCGGGTCCGACTCTTTGTGACCCCATGGACTATACAGTCCATGGAGTTCTCCAGGCCAGAATGCTGGAGTTGGAAGCCATTCCCTTCTTCAGGAGACCTTTCCAACCCAGGGATCAAACCCAGGTCTCCCTCATTACAGGCGGATTCTTTACCAGCTGAACGATAAATTGGAAGAGTGGACTTGACATATACACACTGCCTGCCTGCTAAATCACTTCAGTTGTGTTCAGCTCTTTGTGACCCTACCAGTCTCCTCTGTCCATGGGATTCTCCAGGCAAGAGTAATGGAGTGGGTTGCCATGCCCTTCTCCCACATATAGACACTTCTATATGTAAAATAATTAATAAGGACCTACTGAATAGCACAGGGAACTCTACTTAATACTCTGTAATGGCCTATATGGGGAAAGATTCTAAAAAAGAGTGAATATGTGCATATGTGTGTGTGTGTATATATATAATTGACTCACTTTGCTGTATGCCTGAAACTACCACAAATTGTAAATCAACTATACTGCAATAAAAATTAATAAAAAAAGAAACAAATAGAGCTGACAGCCATTTTTCAATGACATTCTGATTGAAAGACCCTAGTGTCCTAATTGAGACCCATTTGAACACTAGGAATGATTGTCACAGGGCACAACTCAGGATCAATGGATCAATCTTCAAGGCCTCTCTCCCTTATTCTGTCTCTCTCTCACACACACACACTCAGAATAGTGAGGTCGAAGGGGATAATGCATTTTTTCCTTTCCTTAAATAAATTTGGTTTTCTCTCTTCATGCATTCTTCTTTATTATTATTGGCACCTTCTATGCATCATCTGTGTGGGGGCCTCCCAGGTGGCACAAGGCTAAAGAATCTGTCTGCCAATGCAGCAGATACAAGAGATGCAGTTTCAATCCCTGGGTTGGGAAGATCCCCTGGAGGATGAAATGGCAACCCACTCCAGTATTGTTGCTTGGGCAATCCCGTGGACTGAGGAACCTAGCAGGCTACAGTCCATGGGGTTGCAAAGAGTCAGACACAACTAAGCAAGCACATGCATCATCTAATCAGGAAATAATTTTGGTTATCTGCTCTTTTCCAAACACATCGTCACACGCCAAAGATAGAATGGGAAACAAAACATGCTTGGTCTCTGCCCTTGGGGAGCACAGAATTCTGTGAGCAAGATAGATCCTAATCAAATAATTACACAAAGAAATATAAAAATTTATCTCTGACAAGTGCTATGAAGGAGATAGAATGTGCTAGAAGAGGTACAGTACTGAGGTTGACTTGTTAAGAGAAGTCGGAGGAGCTTTCTCCAGGGAAGTGATCCTTAGAGATCTGAAAGGTGGATGTGAAGGAACCAGGGTCCCAAGGCAGGGTACCATGTTCCAGGGTGAGGAAGTACCGCATGCAGAGAACCTGAGGCAGGAGAGAGCATCTTAGAGGGTTGCTGGAAGCAGGACTAACACTGGAGAACAGAGAGCAGAGAGAGTGTCATAAACAGAGCCTTGTGGGTCAGATCAAGGAAGATTTTCTGTTCTAGGAGCAATTGAACGTATTGAAGTTGGTTTGGGGCTGGAGGTGCAGAAGGGCAGGGGAATGGGGAACCAGGAGATGAGAAGGAGTTTTCAGGCTAGAGTATGTTTAGAGGTGGGTGGGCCAACGACTGAGTCCATTCTATTGCCCAAATCCAGGCAGGAAAACATGGGGGTTGGATGATGGTGTTTGTGGGTTGGGATGGATAGAATGAGTATGGAGAGATGGGGATGGGATAGGGGGAGATTCAGAAAGTTGAATAGAGACAGGACACAGTGATGGATGGACAGGGAGGTGAAGGGATGTCTTTGAGCTTCCTAGGCTGATGAGATGAGAAAAATTCAAGTGTACTAAGTTTATGGGGGAAGTTTATAGGTATGCATATATTGAATTTGATGTAGGTACCTTAGAGATTAGGCATCCATGTAAATATTATAAACAAGGCCCACTGTCTTGACCTTGAAGAGTTCAGTCTAGGGGAGAAAATATCCATAAAAATATAATGAAGACACAGGTGGATACAACACTCACAGATCACAAAAAGCCTTTTTTAAAAAATCATGGATCAAGAGGTTATTCTGCATGCTGATTCTGATAACTCCCTTCATTCTTCTGCTTCTTGATATTATAGTTTAGAGACATTACATTGTCTAAGTGCATACATTCTCATTTGGGACAATTATTTATTTTTTAATTTTTTTTTGATCGCTCAGCATGTGGGATCTTAATTCCCCAACCGTGGATCAAATCCATACCCCCTGCATTGAAAATGCGTAGTCTTAACCACTGAACTACCAGGGAAGTCATTTGGAACAATTCTAAAGTTCTTGTTCATTCAACACAAATTGTCTGAGAATTGATGATTGTCCCAGGTAGCTCAGTCTCTCTGTGATATAACCTCTACTTGAATGTCATAATCATTGCTACCCTGGGGGAAATTCAAACCAATTTACTGGACCAGGATTGAAGAAATGTACATTAGTGATAGAATAGGAAATGAGAGGCATCCATGTGACACAGCCAGGCTAAGGAGTCATTTTATACATGAGACCAACAAATATTCATACATATTGGAAGTCCTGAAGAATATGCAGTGACAATTTAACAGAGGTTCTGTCTGGATGGTAGGATTCCTGCTTATGTCTGTTTTCTTCTTTATGCTTCAGTGTAGCTTCCAAATGTTCTAAGTTTTCATGCTGAGTCAACTTTTACCACTAATGCAAAAGACAGGATGTCGGTCTTTGTGGACAGGGAGGCAGGCATCACTGATCACTGACCTAATGGTCATTTCTCCGTTCTGGCTAAAGCAAGACCAATTTTGTTAAGCTATTGAGAGGAAGTATGTTCAGGAAATCTGGATCCAGACCCAGGGAAATGAAATCACAGTTGTTCAAAATGAAGTATGTTAGTGTCCTAAAGCTGCCTTGGGTTTCCCAGGTGGCGCCGTGGTCAAGAATCCGTCTGCCAATGCAGGAGATGTGGGTCTAATCCTGAGATCAGGAAGAACATCTGGAGTAGGAAATGGCAGCCCTCTCCAGTATTTTTGCCTGGAAAGTCCCATGGACAGAGGAGTCTGGAGGGCTACAGTCCCTGGAGTTGCAAAGAGTTGCATGTGACTGAACATGCACATGCACACACACAAGGCTGCCTTAGCAAATTCCTGCTTATTGGGGTGACTTAAAGCAACAGAAAGTTCTAGAGATAGAAGTCTGAATTCAGTGGGGCCATGCTTTCTCCCTGAAGGTTCTAGGGAAGAATCCTTCCTTTCCTTTCTAACCCTGGTGATTGCAATCTTTGGCATTCCTTAGCTTGTAGATGCATTACTCCAGTCTCTGCCCAAGCTGTCGTGTGGCATTCCCCCTTTTCTGTGTCAATGGCCAAATTTCCCTTTCACCACAAGGACATCAGTCATTGGATTAGGGTCCACCCTTACTCAATCAGGGCTTCCCCTGTAGCTCAGACAGTAAAGAATCTGCCTCATAATGTGGGAGACCCAGGTTCGATCCCTGGATTGGGAAGATCCCCTGGAGAAGGGCATGGCAACCCACTCCAGAATTCTTGCCTGGAGAATCCCATGGACAGAGGAGCCTGGCAGGCTGCAGTCCATGGGATTGCAAAGAGTAGGACACAATTGTGCAACTAACACTTCTCACTTCTTCTCATTCAGTTGGAACTCACCTTAATTCCATAAAAACGACCTCATTTCCAAATAAGTTTCATAGATAACTGAGGATTACGATTGGAACATAACTTTTTGTGGGTGTTCTCAAACTCAGTTGCATGGTACAATAATACTACATGATTCCATTTATATAAAACTCTAGAAACTATTCCCACTAATCTATAGGGACAGATATACTTGCCAGCAAAGGGGGTGGGGAAGAAAGGTGGTAGCAGAGAGGTGTAGGTTAAGAATGACCAAGAGTTATGAGGACATTTTGAGGCTGATGGATATGTTCATTGTATTGATTGCTTGTAGAGATGGCTTCACTGGTGTATACATATAACACTTAACAGTGGACTTTAAATATATGTGGTTGATTTCATGACATATATGGGCTCCCCAGGTAATGCTAGTGGTAAAGAACCCACCTGCCAACACAGGAGACATAAGAGATGCAAGTCCGATCCCTGGGTTGGGAAGATCCCCTGGTGGACAGCATGGCAACCCTCTCCAGTATTCTTGTCTGAAGAATCCCATGGATAGAGGAGCCTAGTGGGCTACATGGGGTTGCATGGCGTTGCAAAGAGTCGTATACAACTGAAGTGACTTAGCACACAGGAACATGACATATATACTCCAAGAAAGGTGTTTAATTAAAAAACTTAATACCAATCTGTGATCCTTACAAAGATTAAAAATAATTTTCCACTTTATTATACAAGGCCAGGATTTTACGAATACTGTAGCCACACAAAGACACCAAAGGGACTCAGAAAATGACATCTTTTTGAGAACTTGTATCCAGTGTGTGTTAAAAACACTTTTCATCGTCAATCTTATAAATCAGAATATAGGACAAACAATCCTATAGAAATAGCCAAACTTTTTGAATAAACACTTCATGAGAATGGATATACAAGTGACCAATAAGTATGTAAAAATACATTCAACATCATCAGTTGTTAGGTAAATGTGCAGTAAAACCACAATGAGATGCAACTACACACTTGCTAAAATGGGTAAAATTTGAAAGATCAACAGTATCAAGTGTTGGAAAGGCTGTGAAGAAAGGAGAACCCACATCTTTGCTGGTGGGAATGTAAATGGTACAGCCTTGTTGGAAAAGAGTTAGCAGGATTTTAAAGTTACATAAACTTCCATAAGATCCAGCAGTTCCACCCAACAAAAAAAAAAAAAAAACAAAAAAAGAAAGAAAATGAAAGCATATGTCCACACAGAGACTTGTATGTGAATATTCAAATAGGTATTATTCATCATAGCCAAATAAGGGACTTCCCTGGCAATCCAGTAGTAAAGACTCCAAACTTCCACTGAAGAGGGTATGGGTTCCATCCCTGGTCAAGAGCTATGATCCCACATACTGCATGGTGCAGACTCCCTCCCCCCACAAAAAAGTTATCATAGCCAAAGGAGGCAGCCAGAATATTTATTAACTGACAAATGTATGAACCAATTGTGATATAGCCTCATAATGAAATATTACTCTGCAGTGAAAAAGAAAATGACCTTCAGACGAACACAGCAACAAAAGTTACATTACACAGATTACATGAAGGTGTCGCACTAAGATAAAAGTAGTCACAAAGGGCGATATATTGTATGAAGACACACAGAAGAATTTTCCAGAAAATGCAAAGCTAGTGAAAAAAATCAGAGTTGTGGGTTGGAAGTCAGGATTGACTACTAAGGGATCTGAAGGAACTTTTTAGGGTTCAGGAAATGTTCTGAAATTGATTATGGTGATTGCTGCAAAATTGTATGCTTTTACTAAAACATCAAATTCTTTAAAGTCATTGACTTAATTGTATGTAGTGAAAGTGTTGGTCGCTCAGTTGTGTCTGACTCTTTGCAACCCCAAGGACTTTAGCTCTTCAGGCTCCTCCATCCATGGGATTCTCCACGCGAGAATACTGGAGTGGGTCGCCATTTCCTTCTCCAGGGGATCTTCCCAACCCAGAGATTGAACCTAGGTCTCCTTCATTGCAGACAGATTCTTGACCATCTGAGCCACCAGGGAAGCCCTTATCATATGTAAATTATATCTAAATCTAGCAGTTATGAAATACGTATCATGGCCAGGACTGGTCCTTGTGGAGGAAAAAAAAAAAAAACAGAATTCAAGGCAGTCTTCTGTTCTCAAAGCTATAGTAAGACTGGCCATAAATTCAAGTTTTAATTTGACTAGAATTTTTATTAAAGTCTTGCAGTAAAGCTTACCATGTCACTCTTAATGAAGTGTCTCAAATATGTCTTAAATACACATTTAATGTACATCTAATGAGATTCTTCGGCCAACTAATTATTAAGCATGTTTAATGGAGTTTAACAGTTGCAGGCAAGATACGTAGCCCTTTCTCCATAGATTTATGCTTATCAAAATACTTCTAAGATAATGGATTTCACTCACATAGATTGCTTTTGTGAATAAAAATCATTATATTCACCCGTAATAATAGTACTTCTATTTCTATCAGTTATTAAAAACCTATCCAATTAACACAAGAAGTCATTACTATTGGCTCTCTTTATGGATTTGTGATTTTGTGTGCCTATGGTATTTTAAAGAGATTTAGATAAAGTAGGATATTTCACAAAATGTACTTCATTCTGATAAAGGAGCAGAAAAGAAATACTGGTTTTGTGTTCGGGGCAGGTGAGAACAAGATTACAGGTCGTTATAAATCAGATTTTGGAGAAATGTAGATTTTTCAAGGCATGGGCTTGAAAGCCAAAGTCAAGCTCAGATTTATTTTCTTGAGCACATAGTGAGTATTAACATAAATTCTCTTGGAAGCAGTCGGAAAAGATGAGCTAGTTAAACTGTTGCTGCAGAGCCTACAGTAAGAAAGGCTTGCAAGCCTTTACTTGCAGAACTTTCTAAGAATGTTATTGCAAGACAGATTCTGTCTCTTCATAATGGCTTCTCCAGTCCCCCATTTCCAAACCTCCTTAGGTTTGCAAATAACCAGCAGCATGATCTCCATAATTTTCCCTTATTTTAATTTCCATCCTTTAATTTCTGAGCAACCTTCCTGCATGGCAATAGAGATGATATGGAGTGGGTTTAATTTTCTTCTACAATCACTTTTAGAAATTTGTCTCAACCCTCAAACTCCTGAAGTCACGTTTGGCCACTGGCTGAACAGAGTTTACATTTCAAAACCTGTCTTTATGCACATAACTGACTTAGGGGTCTGGAAAACAAAGACCCCTTTACAACCCACATTAAAGATTTGGCTTGAAAGTCATGGGACACATTTATACCCAGTGTCATTTTCTTTCTTTCTGTTTTGCTTAGACTACTTATTGCAACAATTAGCCAGGTCGTGATTTTTAAAATATGTACTTTGCTCTTTTTTATTTTAATCCATTGACCCATGGAAACCTAGAGACCCAATTGCATTAAAACAAAATTATTACTATCACTTTGTGATTTCAGTCTGTCCTCCCAAGCTACACTGGTGTCTATCACCTTGTTTGCTTCAGTTTCTCCAGTATACTAGGAAACATATTTCATAGAATAAATCCTGCTCTCACCAAAAATATATCCTATAATGACACCAGATATAAGAGCTTTCAAAACCACTAAAACAGGACATCATTTTTAAAAGATAAATTACTGTTTGGGGGATCTGAGTATGAAAAAGAAGTGTAAGCCTAGGGAGGAAAAGAATCTTTTTTTCTAAAAATTGTGGGAACACTCATCCATCCATTCATACAAGGATGATTGAAAGCCAGCACTGGGTGTCAATAAATCCTGTATGGGATCAGAGCAGTGAGCAAAACACACACCATCCTTGTGCTCACACATTTTAAAGTCTAGCATAGGAGGCAGACCACTTTCAAAGTTCAAATAATTCATTTTAATGAATTATTTGATCATTTTAATTACTTTTGTGTTTAAGTCAGTTCAGTTCAGTTCAGTCACTCAGTCGTGTCTGACTCTTTGTGACCCCATGAACCGCAGCACGCCAGGCCTCCCTGTCCATCACCAACTCCAGGAGCCTACCCAAACTCATGTCCATTGAGTTGATGATAGCATCCAACCATCTCATCCTCTGTCATCCCCTTCTCCTCCTGCCCTCAATCTTTCCCAGAATCAGGGTCTTTCCAAATGAATCAGCTCTTCGCATCAGGTGGCCAAAGTATTGGAGTTTCAGCTTCAACATCAGTCCTTCCAATGAACACCCAGGACTGATCTCCTTTAGGATGGACTGGTTGGATCTCCTTGCAGTCCAAGGGACTCTCAAGAGTCTTCTCCAACACCACAGTTCAAAAGCATCAGTTCTTTGGGGCTCAGCTTTCTTTATAGTCTAACTCTCATATCCATACATGACTACTGGAAAAACCATAGCCTTGACTAGGCGGACCTTTAATAATATTTAATTTAATGAATTACATTTTAAAACTAAATATGTGTAAAAGTAAGATCATTTTCACAGTAAAATGAAAAAGGAGGCATCCTCATGGAGGGGCAGTGATTGTGAGCTGGAGGCGGAGGGCAACTAACAGTAGATCAGTTTGAGAAGCCCCTCTAAGTTAATGATATTTGAGTGAAAACGTGAATAAAGGACTGGAGGAAGGAAGCAGTGCCTCGCCCCTGACATCTTGCCTCCCAAGGATGCATCTTGGAATCTCTGGACTAGATTGGGTGGGACTGGCAAGTCCGAGCCCACATGATTCTCCCTGAATTTAGCTCTGTGCTCAGCCAACTTTCCCTGCTTCTGTGTTTCCTTTATGGCACCATCACTCTCTTTTAATATTCCTTGAACACTGAGCAGTAAACCTTCTGCCTCACACTGCTTTGCCGATTGCCCTCTCTGTCAAGTCATTTGTCTTGGGCCATGTTGGTGTGTGCACGTGTTTTATATATTGGACTGAGTGAGCTGCTGAAGTGACCATCCTTTATGGACAGAGATGATTCTCAGCGGGTCTCATGAAAACTCTGGGAAGAGTTGAAACTTCTCACAACTGAGACGGAAACCCCGAATAATTAAATCAGAATCCCTATGTACAGGATCCAGCATCAGTATATTTAGTCTCCCCAGGTGATTCTAATGTGCAGCAAAGTTTGAGGACCATTCAGTTAGAATCACCCGTGAAGATACAAGAAGACGACTAGTGTCTGAGTCTCTGTCCCTCGGGCTTGTGCTTAGTCCTATTTGACTCTTTGCGACCCCGCGATCTACAGCCCACCAGGCTCCTCTGTCCATGAGATTCTCCAGGAAAGAATACTGGAAAATACTGGGTTACCATGCCCTTCTTCAGGGAATCCTCCCCACCTAGGGATTGAACTCGCATCTCCTACATTGTCAGGCGGTTTCTTTACCACTCACCGGGGAAGCCCCTCTCTTCCTACAGATGGTGATAGAATTGATTTAAGATGGGTTCCTGGCTTCAGTATTTTTCACACCTCCCTGCAGGATCATCTTCCATGGCCTTGGTTGAGAAGCAATGCTCTGGACCCAACTTGAGATGCCCCAGAGCCTTAAGAGAGACAAGACGGTTTGGCTCTCATGTGTCCATGCTTCCTCTTCTGTGCATTAAGCTGTTGACCAGAGTTACTGTTATCATCTCAGCTGGCTGATTTTGAGCAAACCTACAGCCAGGTGGGGATGGACCCGTGGCTTTGGACTCATTAACACCGTGCTCTGACCAGCTGAACTCATCAACAACAGATGCTTCCTTGGCTGCCCATCAGTTGGAAGACTTCTGCCAAAGTCCAGCTCAATTAAATAAAAAATAATGATAATAATGATGACACACTCTGGTGAGAACATGGTGATTCCAGCAAATGAGGTAACCCTGCCTTAAGTTCTGAATTGGACAAAGTCTGTTGAAGTCTGGTCGCTTTAAATGTGTGACTCATTTTTCACTTTGAGGTGTATGGATGTGACAAGATTTCCTAAGTCCAGCCAGGAAATGTGGAGAGCTAGAGATTTTTCTACAAGGTCCACCAAGGATGTATTTAGCTTTCACTGTGGAACAAAATATCCCAGAGAATCTGGCTGGACTTCACTGGTGGTCCAGTGGTGAAGAATCTGCCTGCCAGTGCAGGGGACATGCATTCCATCCCTGGTCCAGGAAGATTCCATATGCCGTGGAGCAGCTAAGCCTGTGCACCACACCGCATGCTCTAGAGTCCATGTGCCACAACTGCTGAAGCCCGTGTATCCTCAGCCCGTGTTCCACAACAAGAGAAGCTACTGCAAGGACAAGTCCATGCACCACAACTCGAAAAAGCTGGTGTGCAGCCATGAAGACCCAGGGCAGCCAAAAATAAATAAGTAAATAAATGTTAAAATACCCATCATTTAAAAAACAAAAGCGCGGGGGTGGGGGGGGTGCAGAAAACCTGATTGTAATACGGAATGTCTGCTGAAGATGGATTGAAGGAAGGACTTCAGATGCTGACTCCAGGCATACTGATGACACATACTGATGACATACTGATGTGACACTTCAAAGTTTGATGTGTGAGTCCCACTTGCCTCCTGGGGTCAGCTCTGGATTGCTGGATTTTGCAGCTCTGGATTTTATGTGGAGGCACACAGAAGCCTTGCCCTTCTGGAGCTTATATGCTGATTTGCTGAAACAGGCAATAAATTCATAGGGGAAAAAATAATTTCTGAGAGGGACAAATACTCTCTTAAATGGAGTAAAATAAACAAGTTGGATGATTTCAAAGACTTTCTTATAACCTTGGATTCATATCATGGTGCTTAATTTAAGGTGATGGCTGTGGAGGTGGAAGGAAGTAGCTGGGTTGACAGAACATGTTGGGACAGTGCTCACAGGACCATTTCCATGGCCAGGACCTCATGGATGGATGAGGCATGGGAATGAGCTAAAGAAGAAAGTGAAAGATGACTCCTGAGATTTCTGGAACAGCCAGGTGCCCAGTGGCACAGTTTGCTGTTCAGAACACTGAAAGAGGAGCAGGTTTGGGGGAGGCTATCATGAGTTCTATCTTGGACCCAGATGTTAGGGGCAACACCGACCAAAACCGCCTACCCTGGCCAGGCACCATAATAACTATTTGCATGATTTGCATGAGTTATCTTACAACAGGAGCTCCTGGTAAGAAATGCAGAACTAGTAAGTTAATACCAACCAAGAGAATTCAGGAAATATCAAAAGGAGAGAGGAGGTGCCCGTTCAATGTCCTACTAACCTCCCAGAATCCTCCTGGCTGAGCGATGCATGTGCCAGCAGGAAGGACCCTGAGTCAGAGTGATTGGCCAGAGACAACCCAGAAACTAACTGAATTAACATAAAGCCTGAGTCTGTGAGCCACGTGGCAGAGCGGTCCTCCTGGGTTCCCTTACCCTTCTGCCCTCTGCCTGGGGGCCCCTTCCCAATCAAGTCTCTTGCTTTGTCAGCACGTGTGTCTCCTCAGACAATTCATTTCCGAGTGTTAGACAAGAGCCCACTCTTGGGCTCAGGAAGGGATCTGTCTTCTACAACACAGAGAGTTTGAGACACCCTGGGAGAGAGGTCGAATAGCCAGGGAACATCTGAGTCTGGAGCTCATGGGAGAGGTCAGAGCTGGAGACATAATCGGGAAATGAACAGAATGTGAATGTTGTAGCCAAAAATTCAGCCTTTGTACATTGGTACCAAATTGAATCTCGGAGATAGAGCTTCAGTGAAACGCAAAAGAATAGCTTTATTGCTTTGCCAAACAAAGGCAGTCACAGTGGGTTAATGCCCTCAAAACTGTGTGTTCCCACCTGGGATGGAGAGGTAGTTGTCAGGAGTCTTATCGTCCAGGGGCAGAGCTGCTGATTAATCTAGAGATCGTTGGGTATCAGGTGGTGATGTTCAAACTGTGACCTTTTCTGGCTTGAAGAATGCTTCATCAAGAAATTAACATCTTAACCCCACTTGGGGAAAGTTTTATTTCTGCAGAAGAGCTCAAAGATATTGTTCTGTGTATCCTCTAAGGTGTAACCAGGATTCTTCCCCAAGGCGGCACTCAGCCTTGTTTCTTGACTGTTCTTCCCTTATCTCTATATGCCCTTCCTTTCCTGGTGAACAACTGTTTGAACTTGCCCTTTGGAACTTAAGGAAGGGAACAGAGAAGGGCTTTTGCGATCAGGAGACCCCAAGGTCCTGCTTGGTTTCAATATCCTGGGGCTGGATGACATCACCTTCCAGGGTGCTGTCTTCCATGGCAATGTGGCCCACAAAGGATCACACATTTCTCTGTATTTTCAAACAGGTTGAGAGTAAGATCAGTGTCCATGAGCTTGATCATAGAGCTTTCTTTTGAAATAGGGTCTGTAAGCATCTTCATTCGCATCTAGCCCCTGTGATCCTCATCTGTCTTTCTGATCTGAGGGCAGCCACACCCAGGAATCATAGAATCCGAGGCTTACATACTGAGAAAAGACTGAAAGATACAAAGACAAAATAAGAGAATACTGATTTTGTCCCTCTCAAAGGTAGCACCGACCACCACCACCAATGCCTGAAAAGCATTTTCATGGCCAAGACATTATGGGACTGAAGTCAATGCGTGGGTGACTGTAGCCAATTTAAAATCCCAAGTGGAATGTCCCCTGTCTCCCAAAATAATGTTAATTGCATCCCCTCTCTTCCTAATTAGTGTGGGCTCAAGACATGCAAATTCATTTTTATATTAGCCTAAGAAAAACATAATTAAGAAGTCGTCTGCTGGAAAAAAAGAAAAAGCACATAATGTATTCTGGGGCCAAACTGCAAATGACTTTTGGACTTTACACCATCTCAAATTAGGCGTACCGGCTGAATCCTTATTAGCATAGATCATCAAGGATGGGCTCCAAGCCCCACCAATAAGTCTTGTTGAGAACCCTGTAGCTTGCAGGACAGAAAAGCACTCAGAACCACTGACAGTCCCTCTGGAGGGTTGAGATTCTAGACCCACTTTTCGGTGCTCCCACTCAGTGAAATGAAGTCCTTTCATGTTTCTTAATTTTGTATGTCCTTTCCTCACTAACTGAATTAATTCCTTAGTTTCAGAAAACCAGTAGGCTTCTTCCAGCCTACAGAAAATTCTGTTGCCTTTGACAATTTGACATGCATTCTTCTGTAGCGATAGGGAAAATGGTCCAACAGCTGGTTTCATTCAGGGCTACAGGCAAAGACTCCCCTAGTTTCAAAAAGCAAATACTTTATGATATCAAGAGGATTCTAGCAACAGACGTAAATTAAATATTCATGCCAAGTTTCATGGAATTGCTGTTTGGAGGCTATAAATGAAGTAAATGAAGTTTAAGTTTCTTAGAAGAACCCTCACCAGCATCCAGAGTTGTCAATCTTCGATAAGAGCTAAGTGCACTTGGTAGTATTTTTGTCATATGTCAGACTTTTCTTACCAGAGAGGGCAATGAATCACTGGATTTATAATTTGCTTTTCAAAAAAAGTGTTATAAAGGAAGTTGAGTGCTTAACTCTTGTGCCTTTCATACTTTCCTATACATTTTAGCTTTAGTTGTTGGGATTGGGCAATATTCGTACCCTGGCATTGCTGAATTATACACATGTTGCCAGTTTCCAAACATCTAAACAAGTGAGCCCAGCTTCAAAGCCTCCTGCAGCCAGCTATGTTGTACAAAGAAGTGGAGCTTGATGAAATGGAAAGAGGTACTACTTCATGCCCACTGAAAGATGCCCTAGAATTGTCTGTACTTCTCATTTTTCAAGACAAATCAGAAATCCAGATTTCTGCATATCTCCCAGTTTTTAGATGTTGTGATCTATTCAAAAGAATTAAATCTGTACAATCCAAGCAAAGTATATCTGTGGGCTAGATCCAGTCCACAGAGCCCAAATTTACAAAGTCTAATTTGAACAGCATTAGAATTGACTTTTACAGAAGGGAAGACAGTAAAACTGCATGCCTTGAGGAATATTATTCAGCCATGAAAGGAATAAAGTGCTGATACACACTACACCACAGATTAACTTTGATGGCATTATGCTTTATAAAAGAAGCCAGTCAAAATGACTGTCATCAGAAGGAACACAAATAACAAATGTTGGCAAGGATGTGGAGAGAACGGAACCCTCATATATTGTCAGTAGGAATGTAAAATGGTGCAACCACTGTGGAAAAGAGTATGAAGGGTCCTCAGAAAACTAAAAAATAGAGTTTCTATATGATTCAGCAACTAGGTACTTATCCAAACAAAAGCAGAAAGAAAAGCACTAATTCAAAAAGATACATCCATAGCCGCATTATTCACAATAGCTAAGATGTGGAAGCAAACTTAGTGTCCACTGACAAATGAACAGAAAAAGAAGATGTGATACATATACACAATGAAATACTACTCAGCCATTAAATGAAATACTACTCAGCCATTAAAAAAACAATGAAATGCTACCATTTGCAGCAATGGGGATGGACCTAGAGAATATTATGCTTAATGAAATAAGTCAGGCAGATAAAGACAAATACCATATGGTATCACTTACATATAGAATCTGAAAAATACAGCAAATTAGTGAACGTAACAAAAAAGAAGCAGGTTCACAGATATAAAGAACAAACTAGTCGTTACCAGTGGGGTGAGGGAAAGGGGATGGGGTAGGACAGGGGTGGGGGATTAAGAAATACAACCTATTAGGTATAAAATAAGCTACCAGGATATATTGTACACTACGAAGAATATTCAGTTCAGTTCAGTTGCTCAGTTGTGTCTGATTCCTTGCAACCCCATGGACTGCAGCACGCCAGGCTTCCCTGTCCATCACCAACTCCCAAATCTTGCTCAAACTCATGTCCATCGAGTCAGTGATACCATCCAACCATCTCATCCTCTTCATCCCCTTCTTCTCCTGCCTTCAGTCTTTCCCAGCATCAGGGTCTTTTCCAATGAGTCAGTTCTTCAATGAGTCAGTACAAGGAATATAGCCAATATTTTATAATAACTAAAATGAAGTGTAACCTTTAAAAATTATGAATTACCATATTTTACACCTGTAACTTATGTAATATTATTGTACATCAATTTTTAAAAATTAAAAAGGATAAAAGTCAGGTAAAAAAAAGCAGAAACAAAATATCACACATTGCATAATTCAATTCCTATGAAATATTCAGAAGAGGAAAATCCATAGGGACAGAAGGTAGGTTAGTAATTGCTTGGGTCAGAGTAGGGGTAGTGATTGGAGGAGGTGGGGGAAAAAAGCTACAGGATACAGGGTTTCTTTTTGAGGTGACAGAAATGTTCTGAAGTTGACTGAAATGGTAATGGTTGCACATACCTGTGAATGTATTAAAAACTAAAGAACAGTACACTTTAAATGGGTGAACTGTATACTATGTGAATTACATCTCCATGAAGCTGTCTGAAAAATTGTTGTTCTTTAGTTGCTAAGTCCTGTCTGACTCTTTGCAACCCTATAGACTGTAGCTCACCAGGCTGCTCTGTCCATGGGATTTCCAGGCAAGAATACTGGAGTACATTGCCATGCCTTCCTCCAGGGGATCTTCCTGACCCAGGTGTCAAATCCACATCTCCTGCATTGGCAGGTAGATTCTTTACCGCTGAGCCACAAGGGAAGCCCATCTAGAAAATAAATAACAACAAAAACCTCCTTGCCTTGAGCAAGGAACTGAAATTTTCAGCATACAAAACCAGCCCACCATATCTGCATCATACCACGTGTCCTCAAGCTCTTGGAAACATCCTTCTAAAACTCAATTCAAAAGTTAAACTTACAACGGATAAAAACCATTGTATATGTAATGGATAAACAAGACAACAAGGTCCTATCGTAGAGCACAGGGAACTATATCCAGTATCCTGTGATAAACCATAATGGAAAAGAATTTTGAAAAGAATACGTGTAGAAAGCTTCCCTGGTGGCTCAGCGGTAAAACATGTGCCTGCAATGTAGGAGCCACAGGGACGTGGGTTCAATCCCTGGGTCAGGAAGATCCCCTGGAGGAGGGCATGGCAACCCATGTCAGTATTCTTGCCTGGAGAAGCCCATGGACAGAGGAGCCTGGCGAGCTACAGTCCAGAGGATCACAAAGAGTCAGTGAAGCAACTGAGCCTGCACGCATGTGTGTATGACTGAATACGTGTATGTATATGAATACATGTATGTATGTGAATACATATGTGTATGTACAGCAGAAACTAACAATGTTGTCAGTCAACTATACTTCAATTTAAAAAAAATTAAAAATTGAAGTTAAACTTATCTTCTATTTCTGAAAAGTTTAGGCAAATGAGAGTTGATTCTGCTGGACTCTCTGTCTGCAAGATCTTTGACATTCTCTTCACTCCATGTTTTATTGTCATCTGCTCAATGCTGCCCAAATAGGGATTAGAAAATGGGGGGGGGGGGAGATGAATCCATTGTTTTGTACCCTCTCTCCAAGACTAGGATGTCCAGCCAACCTCAGACTCACATGTAAAATCAGGCAAAAATGACGATTCCTTCTCTTCCTTGGGAATTTCACTTTAGAAACAGAAATCTTAAGGACAAAATTGGCTTAAAGTCTTAATTTCATTAATATACTTTTGTCTGATAAATCAGGAAGAGAATATACAGCCCATTATGTGAGGACCAAGGGTTAATCCAAATCCTTCTAAACAACACAACTGAACACTTGGGATTTCTGTGCATCTTAAAGTGCTTTGTGAAAACCCCCAATTCATTCCTTTTCCCTCTCTTTTTCCCATGCAGGACACGTTTGCTTAGCAGATGTAAATAAGTTCATGTTATTGTTATCATTTGGAGTGTTCTGTAGCACTTAATGTAATAAATAAAAATCTCTGTTTGACCACCTCCTTGGGGATGTCAAGAACGCTTGGCCAATTTTAGCATCTTTCAAAATTTAAACAGTGGCGGCGGCATGGTCCGGGGTTCTCCGTACGGTTATATATTCCTCCTTGAGGGGATTTCAGTAATGCTGTCTAATCAGCTTAAGGAGTTAATTAAACAGCTGTCACTTACTTTCTTAATTCTGAAACTTGATGCTAAATGAGATTTGAAATTAGTGATGCAAAAATAAGCAGTGCTTTTGTGATACCAGGGGATTTCTTCTCATGGCCCAGAATAAAGGGGACCTTATTTCCAGTCAGTAGGGGTCATAGGGTGACCCAGAGAGATGAACTGGGGTCCTGGGAAAATGCTTACCCCGCTGGGGAGTGTGGACACACTGGGTAAGACCCTGATGCTGAGAAAGATGGAGGGCAAAAGGAGAAGGGGGCAGCAGAGAATAAAATGGTTAGAGAGCATCACTGACTCAATGGACATGAATTTAAGCAAACTCCGGGAGATGGTGGAAGACAAGGGAGCCTGGCTTGCTGCAGCCTATGACATTGCAAAGATACAGACATAACTTAGAGCTTGAACAATAACAACACATAAAAATATTGATTCTTGGTGTCTCTTGGAAAATCAGAAAACATGCAAACCCCAGTTCCACATTTTCACATGGCAGCCCTTAGCTGGAGCTAAAACTGCCCACTTTTGATCAGATGTGAGAACCAGATTCACCATGTTACCATCATCACCTCCCAGGCTGGTTGAAACCAGAGCTTTGACACCACGTCCCGAGACACCAGGGCTTCCCAGGTAGTGCAGTGGTAAAGAACCCACCTGGCAACTCAGGAGATGCCAGAGACACAGGTTTGATCCTTGGGTCGGGAAGATCCTCTAGAGTAGGAAATGGCAACCCACTTTAGTATTCTTGCTGGTAAAATCCCATGGACAGCCCAGGTTGGATGCATGAGACAAGTGCTCAGGGCTGGTGCACTGGGAAGACCCAGAGGGATGGGATGGAGAGGGAGGCAGGAGGGGGGATCGGAATGGGGAACACATGTAAATCCATGGCTGATTCATGTCAATGTATGGCAAAAACCACTACAATATTGTAAAGTAATTAGCCTCCAACGAATAAAAATAAATGGAAAAAAAAAGGTCCCCCTGACACATTTCAATGACTATATCTTGAAGTCAAGTGACATATATACTTGCAATCTTGAAAAAAAAAAATCCCATGGACAGAGGAGCCTGGTGGGCTACAGTCCGTGGGGTCAAGAGGAGTTGGACATGACTGAGCACACACACACACACACACACACACACACACACACACCCCTGAGTTACCATGTCCAGGGACATTTGTCTGGACCAAGAGACAATGCCACTCAAAGTAAGAGCAAACTGTATGAGAATTGCTCTGTCCCTTGAGATGTTGTGTGAGCTCTCACTTGGAGGCTCTGAAAATCTCAATCGGAAACATGGACATGAGCAGAAATGCTCCAGGTCTGAGCATATGGTCCTGCAGTCCTGCCCAGATGTTTTCTCCAGAAATAAACCTGATGTGGATTTGCATAAAGAATAAACATGGCCATAAATTCATGATTTTGTTTTATTTTTTAAAATTGTATTGAAGTGTAGTTGATTTACAGTGTTGTGTTGATTTCTGCTGTACATCAAAGTGATTCAGATATAGATAGATAGATAGGTAGATAGATAGATAGGTAGATAGATAGATATAGGCTTCCCAAGTGTCACAACGGTAAAGAATCCACCTGCCAATGCAAGAGATGCAAGAGATGCAGGTTCAATCTCTAGGTCAGGAAGAGCCCCTGGAACAGGAAATGGCACCCCACTCTGATAATCTTGCCTGAAAAATTCCACGGTCTGAGGAGCCTGGTGGGCTACAGTCCATGGGGTTACACAGAGTTGGACACAACTGAGTGACTAAACACACACATATTCTTTTTCCTATTCTTTTCCATTATGTTCTATCACAGAATATTGAATATAGTTCCCTGGGTCAAGAAGATCCCCTGGAACAGGAAACGGCACCCCATTCTGATATTCTTGCCTGGAAAATTCCATGGACTGAGGAGCCTGGTGGGCTACAGTCCATGGGGTTGCAGAGTTGGACACAACTGAGTGATTAAGCACACACATATTCTTTTCCATTATGTTTTATCACAGAATACTGAACATAGTCCCCTGTGCTATACAATAGGACCTTACTGTTTATCCATTCTCCATGTAATAGTTTGTATCCACTAATCCCAAATTCCCAATCCATCCTTCCCCCACCCCTTCCACCCTAGCAACCAAAAGTCTATTCTCTTTGTCTGTGAGTCTCTTTCTGTCTTGTAAATTAGTTCATTTATGTCATGTCTTAGATTCCTCACAGACATGATATCATATGATATTTGTCTTTCTCTGACTGACTGACTTTAATTAGTATGATTACCTCTAGGTCTGTCCACGTTGCTGCAAATGGCATTATTTTGTTCTTTTTTATGGCTGAGTAGTATTCCCTTATGTACCACATCTCTTTATCCATTCATCTCTCAATGAATATTTAGGTTGTTTTCACGTCTTGGCTATTTTAAGTAGTGCTGCTTATTAATATAGTGGGGCATGTATCTTTTTGAATTAGAGTTGTGTTTAGACATAGCTAGCATGCATTTATGCTGGCCACAAGTCAGTCACAGACCTAAGTACTTTTCATGCATACAATCCTCACAGCAAATCAATACTATGGAAATATTTGCAACTCCCATTGTACAGATGAGAAACTGAGGCACAGTGCAGGCACTAGCTTGTCTAGAGCCACAGAGCTAGTAGGGACAGAAAGTGGGGTTCAAAGTCAGCCTGTCTGGCTTCAGAGCCAGTATTCTTCACTTTTTGATCTACTGTCTCCATATATAATTTATTTCCTATAATATCTGTAATAAACTTTACACAATAGCACACTGATTGTTTCTACCCAGAAAGATTAAGAAAGGTGTCCCATTTGAGCTGGACCTTGATCTTAGCATCTTAGGATCATTTTTAACAGGGAGCTCCACCAGCACAAAAAGGATGGTTTTTCAAATTTGTTTATATTCAGTTTTCAAAGGCACATCTCCTACAGATAACCAGTGCTATTGTAATTGTTGCTGACATGAAGAAAATCAAGGACTTTCCCTCCCTCCTGCGTTAACAATAAACTTTTTTCTATCCTTTGGTGCATATATTTATTAAAGCCTGAATCTAGGAAAGGAAAGTCCCTAAATTAAATCTATGCAGTAGGCTTGGAGGATGTGTTAGCAGGAACAAGAAGCACAGGAAGTTCTGCTGAGAACACTCCCAGGAGAATGGAGAAGTCAGTAAAGAGCTTGACAACAATTAAGACTATGATAAAGAGAATTGTGAAAGGCAAGAGAAGAAATAGGCACTCAGAGACACCCGCATCTGTGAATATTGGCTTGGCCCAAAAGTTCATTCGGGCTTTCCATCCCATCTTATGTAAAACCCAAACCAACTTTTTGACCAACCCAGTATTATCCATAGCATGGGAAGCAATGAAATGTAGAGCAGTGTTTTGCCATACCACCGTTCTCAACTGACGTGACATCAGAAGTCTGGAGACATTTTTGGTCACCACGACAGGAGAATGACATTGTGTGCTGAGCCCAGGGATGTGACTAAATATATGAAGTGCACAGAATAGCCTCACAGCAAAGACTTTTCTAGCCCCAAACATCAATAGTCCAGATGGAGAATTTCTGCTCCCCAGTGGACAATATTTGTATGAGTGTAATAGATCCATTACCAGTTTTCAACTTTTAGATTCAACCTTTGTGCCAAGCAAAGGAGGCTTTATTATATTTCAGGACACATCGAAGATATTATCGACCTGAAGAGGATAAAAGGAACAGTTAGAAATGAGAAAACTTGGGAGGTCAATGTGGTATTACGAGCTGAAGGGGCTTTAAGCTGTGCTAATATTCTCATCTTTTAAAGTATGTCTCAGTTACCTCTCTCTGCATTAGAAAGGACAGCGTTATGTTGTGGCATAACATGGTGATTGTCATGTATATTGTTTCTGTCCTGGTTCTGGGAGTTGGTAGAACTCAGCTATTTGGCTCCTACTCAGCTGGGGGAGTGCCCTCAAAGGCTTCCTCACTGATGTAGCTGATGGTTCAGTGCTGGATTTTTGCTGCTGATTCAGCCACTTACATGCCAGTGGCCTCTCCATGTGGCCTGGGCTCCCTCACAGCATAGCGGTTGAGTTCCAAGAACAAATAACCCCAGGGAGAAAACTAGAAGTTATATTGCTCTGGATGACTGACTCAGAAAAAAAAATATCACTTCCTTTGCATTCTGAGCTTCAGAACGTGAGTCACCAAGTCCAGGCTGTACTGAAGGGGAGGCTTCCTAGACTCCACTTCTGCATAGGCAGAGTCAAAAACTGGGCAGGCAGACTTTTAAATCACTTGGGGATCAACACTTTGTCTCTTGATGAGAGGTATGTTTCACTTAAAATGAAAAAAAAAAAAAAAAAAGCTTATCAAGGGACTTCCCCTGGTGGTCCAGTGGCTAAGACTTTGCATTCTCAATGCCAGAGGCCTGAGTTCAATCCCAGGTCAGGGGTTAGATCCCACTTGCCAAATCAAAGACCCCGCATGCTGCAGCTAAGACCTGGCACAGTCAAATAAATAAATATTTTTTTAAAAAGAAGTTAATATTGCTATCGAGCAAGGTTCTGTTTTTAAAAAGAAAAAAGACAGCTAATAGAAGAATCAAACCAGGAACTTAATTGTGTGGACTGGGACAGGAGAAATTGCAGAGGGAGAAAGATTTCATCCATGTCATCCCAGAAAATCAGTAGATAATATTTGAGCATACTATGTCAAGAAACTGTAATAGAGCATGTTATTTAGATATACAGGGAAAAAGCCTTCCTAACATAGTGGAAGAGTTGAAAGTGGGACGGATAAGATGACTTTTTATGGTATTTTATGATAAACGTTTTCACAAATGCAAAATTTTAACAATGAGGTTATGTAACCTTGATAAGATTTTTTAATTCACATAAAAAAAGTAAACACACCATGCATTGGGTTTGCATCTTAATGTCATCCAAAAGACAGCCTAACTGTGAAAGGCATGAGCAGACCACCAGTCTCCTGTGGGCTCTGTGGTATGACATTTCTCTGCTTCCCCCTGGGAGGGAGAAAATTTTTATTTTCTTAGCAGCCTATAAGGCTGCTAAAATAATTCTCCATACCACGCTATACCATTAAACCCGAGGGCTGATGTACCTTCAAAAATGGAGTGGTTTATAAATTTGCTTGCAAAGCAGGTGCCAAATTGACTGATGCTCCCACTTGTTAACAGAAGCACAGAGGTTATTTATCATGATGCAGCATTACCACTAATGAGATAGAGTATTTCCATGGTCATCTAATGACTCTTCTGTTTAATGTGGTATGAATTGGCCTGTTTGGTATTCATTAGGGGTGCAGGTGGGAGAGTTGGAATAACAGACCTTGTCCAAACAAGCAAGAGATCAACAAGATGATGAGTCACTATTCTATTTATTAGGTTGTTGATCTTTGTTGGGAAGTCAGTTGAAAAGATTTAGGAAATTAACTACAGCGAAGGGATCACATTGAGGAAAAGCATGGCGTTGGTGATGTTAAGTTCCTGTTCTGTGTCTGCCCCAGCTCATTTCAACAAAAATCAGGACAGTCAACCAGGAGATGAAGGGCCAGCCACCCAGCAATGTTGAGTTTTCATACCTGAGCTGTCTTTTAAAATACTTTGGCCTGGTTCACAGTCCAGAACTCAATGAATATATATTTTTTGAAACTGAAGTTGGGAAGTGTTGTGTATTAGAGTGGATTGGGTTATACTGCAGTAACGAGTAGCTCCACCATCTTGTTGCCTTAAGATAAGGAAAGCATTTTTATTACTCCTGCTTCATGTCTCACATGGGGCACTAGGAAGCTCTTCTCCATATGCTGACTTGGGTCTAACATGCTCTGCCATCTTGGAGCTGAACCAACTGGGAAGCATAGCCTTTTCAGTCATCAGGGCAGGTGATGAGAAAGAATAGATAATTGTTCATGAAAGCTTTAGTGCCTCAACCCAGAAGTAGCAAATAACATTGACTCTCACATGTTAGAGGCTGTAAGTGTTTGCATAGCTCTATCTGCAAGGATGGAAAGTAAGGAAAATATAAAGGAGCAAATGACATCTTGGCTGAGCCTGCCTTTTCTGGCATAAACTGGAACTCACTTACATGGCATACTCACCAACAGCCAGCCTAACTGGCCAGGCATCCCTTCTGATTAATTGGTACCGTTGCCATACCAGTGTTTTAGGGTCCCTCCACCTAGTGCCCCCCAATCTGTTTGGCACCAAGGACTGGTTTCATGGAAGACAAATTTTCCATGGACGGGAGTTGGAGGGGGTGGTTTCAGGATGATTCAAGTTCATTACATTTACTGTGCACTTCATTTCTATTATTATTACATCAGGTCTACCTCAGATCATCAGGCATTAGATCCCAGAGGTTGGGAACCCCTGCCCCAGTCCATATTTTAATTGTCACTTTTGAATATGATATGTTTTGGCAGAAGGGGAAAATCATTTCTGTACCAGATTTGGGCATCCATCTTTAACTCAACAGTGTGCTTATTTTAGTGTGAAACCTAAATTCTCACTCCTTATATCCCTTTGACATTGGAGGTCCTAGAATTCAGTCTGCTCCGGACAAAGAATCATAAGATACTGTTTTTTTGTGTATTTCGAGGTGTCATCAAGAGCAGAGGGTGAATCATGCCTTTATAGAATGTTAATTTAAGAGTGTTAACAGACTTAATAGAATACTCTTTGTATTTTAACATCAGAAAAATACCAGTGCATGTAGTGTTGAAAACTATCACTTGTAGTTGCCCCAAAGGTACCCTGTTTGTACCTCACAGTGTAAATCTCATCTTCTCTAGGTAAATTCCTAAAACCTGCTTCATGCAGCCTCCCTTGAAAGAGAGAGAGTGCGTGCGCTCAAAGTGTCCATGGGGATTTAGGATCATGATTCAGTCTCTGCCAGTTGGATGATGCACCTGTGATGCTTTGTTTCCAATGCTGCGATGAGAAAGGATGTATGCCTGAGGTTTTGGAAGAGGCAGTGAGATTCTAGAACAATCTGCCTGATTTGTCAGCTTCCTAATTAAGGCAGAAGCAGCACGTGGGCCAACTCTGTGTTTGCAGACTTTGAGCTTCCGAGGTGGGGCTGGAGTCTGCTCCTTCAATCCTGTCAACAGTGCAGGGCTCAGTCCACACTCAACAAATCCCTTTCAGCTGAATTGAGCTACATTGGATTCTGTTGTGTGCACCTAAGATCCGTGACTCACACGATGTTTCTCAAAACTGAACATCATTTCCAAGATACTTTGAAGAATGGGTAAATATTGTAAGACATCAAGTACCTATTTAAAAAATCTATTAACAATATAGGAGGTTGCAGAAGTATCAGGAGGAGAGTAAGACGGTTGCAAATTGTAAGTAGATCTAAACTGTGCTCCAAAGGAGCCAATGTCAACCCCTCAGATGGTGCCAGGGCTCCCAGTGCGGATCCTTGATTCAGGGTGTCTGAATTCTTCGTCTCCTGATGACCCATAGGGACGCCATTTTGTTTGTGTCTTTGCTTCAGCGGAGCATTTAATACGTCTTATTGAGTATTTTAGTCTCTGCAAGGGTGATAAGCAGACAAGTGAAGAAGTATTGCATCTGAAACCTGCTGTTTCAGTTCAGATCAGTTCAGTCACTCAGTCGTGTCCGACTCTTTGTGACCCTATGCACAACAGCACGCCAGGCTTCCCTGTCCATCACCAACTCCCGGAGCTTACTCAAAGTCATGTCCATTGAGTCGGTGATGCCATCCAACCATCTCATCCCTTTCTGTCCCCTTCTCCTCTTGCCTTCAATCTTTCCCAGCATCAGGGTCTTTTCCAGTAAGTCAATTCTTTGCATCAGGTGGCCAAAATATTGGAGTTTCAGCTTCAGCATCAATCCTTCCAATGAATATTCAGGACTGATCTCCTTTAGCATGGACTGGTTGGATCTCCTTGCAGTCCAAGGGACTCTCAAGAGTCTTCTCCAACACCACAGTTCAAAAGCATCAATTCTTCGGTGCTCAGCTTTATTAGTGTATTTTCTGGACACATATCTCCATGCAAACGAGAATGTCCAGGTGTGTTTCTTTTTTAAAATATTAAGTGAAATGCTTGTCCCAGAGTTGATCCTGGGGAATTTCTCACCCGACCTGGGAGTAACTTTCTAGTGCCTGGGTCCATTTTGGAGCTGCTGTCTCTGCTGGCCTGGCATGTGCCCTCAGCCTTGCTCTGGGTACTTCCCTGACCTGGTCCCACCTTGAGTCGTTCAGACAACTTCCCACAGGTTGGTCCAGGGCTCTTCTTACATCCCAGGAGCCTCTGCCCAGGTGTGCAGTTTATACCCATGAGGGATGTGTGCTTCTGTCCCAGCAGCCAATTATGGGAGGCCAGGCCTCTGTAGAATCTTGTTCCCGCCGCCCACAGCTGCAGGCTGCCCCACACACCCTACATTCAGCTTTTCCTTCTTTCCTACCTCCCATGCCTCGCCCCACACTCTTGCCCCCTGCAAATAAATCGACTTCATCCAGAGTCTTGGCTCAGGCTCTGCTTTGGGGAAAACTCAGACTAATGCAATATCCAATATGCACATTGGCACAGTGAGTCTGATAATGGTAAAGAAACACCAAGCCTGCATCTCAATAAGAAGTAGAAGGAAACTTTGTAAACCGAGGTGCTTTCATCTAACTACCTTCCTGGTCAGCTTTACTGATTAGGATTCTTTGTAACCAAAAGAAAATGATGCTGGTTAATTTTTCTTTTTTAACCACACTTGAGATATGATTGACATGTAAAAAGCTGTGCATACTTAATGGATACAACTCAATGAGTTTGGGGATACGTATATACCTAGACAGCATGTTAAAAAGCAGAGACAATACTTTGCCAACAGAGGTCCATCTAGTCACGGCTATGGTTTTTCCAGTAGTCATGTACGGATGTGAGAGTTGGTCTATAAAGAAAGCTGAGCACCGAAGAATTGGTGCTTTTGAACTGTGGTGTTGGAGAAGACTCTTGAGAGTCCCTTGGACTGCAAGGAGATCCAACCAGTCCATCCTAAAGGAGATCAGTCCTGAATATTCATTGGAAGGACTGATGTTGAAGCTGAAACTCCAACACTTTGGCCACCTGACACAAAGAACTGACTCACTGGAAAAGACCCTGATGCTGGGAAAGTTTGAGGGCAGGAGGAGAAGGGGACAGAAAGGGATGAGATGGTTGGATGGCATCACCGACTCAATGGACATGAGTTTGGGTAAACTCCGGGAGTTGGTGATGGACAGGGAGGCCTGGTATGCTGCGGTTCGTGGGGTCACAAAGAGTTGTACACGACTGAGTGACTGAGCTGAACTGAACTGAACTGAACTGATATACCTTTGATGGTGCTGCAATGCAGGAGACCCTGGTTGGATTCCTGGGCCAGCAAGATCCCCTGCAGAAGGCATAGGCATTCCACTCCAGTACTTTGGGGCTTCCCTGGTGGCTCAGTTGGTAAAGAATCCACCTGCAATGCAGGAGACCCCAGTTTGATTCCTGGGTCAGGAAGTTCCCCTGGAGAAAGAATAGACTACCCACTCCAGTATTCTTGGTCTTCCCTGGTGACACAGACATAAAGAATCCTCCTGCAATGTGGGAGACCTGGGTTCGATCCCTGGGTTGGGAAGATCCCCTGGAGGAGGGCATGGCAACCCACTCCAGTATTCTTGCCTGGAGAATCCCCAAGGACAGAGGAGCCTGGAGGGCTACAGTCTATAGCATCACAAAGAGTCGGACATGACTGAGCGACTAAGCACAACACAGCACACACACCTGTGAGGGCTTCCCAGGTGGCACTAGCGGTAAAGAACCCGCCTGCCAATGCAGGAGACAAAAGAGACGCAGGTTCGATCCCTGGATCAGGAAGATCCCCTAGAGGAGGGCGTGGCAACCCACTCCAGTATTCTTGCCTGGAAAATTCCACGGACATATGAGCCTGGCAGGCTACAGTCCATAGCGTTGCGAAGGGTCGGACAGGACTGAAGAAACTTCGCACGCACACATATACCTGTGAAGCCACCGACACCACTAAGATCATGGACAGAGCCAACACCTCTTAACGTTCCCTCCGTCCCCCTTTATTATCATCATTATTATTACTCATGTATGTGGTGAGAACGTTTAACACATGCTGTACCCTCTGGTGGTTCAGATGGTAAAGAATCTGCCTACAATGCAAGAGATTTGATCCCTGGGTCGGGAAGATCCCCTGGAGAAGGACATGGCAATCCACTCCTGTATTCTTGCCTGGAGAATTCCATGGACAGAGGAGCCTGGTGGGCTACAGTCCATGGGGTTGCAAAGAGCTGGACACGACTGAGCAACTGACACTTTTGCTTTCACTTTCACTACCCTCTAAAAAGGTAATTACCTAATGAATACAGGTTCTATTGGAGAATGGATAAAATAGTTTAGAAGGCAGGAACCAGGACCTTAATGGAAATACAGATAACAGGACAAATGACAGACTTTTCCAGGTGCCCCCAATGCAACAAATAGAATCCAAACATTCTTGGCTCTTGCCTCAGTCTCCTTGAATGAAATCCAAATCCCAGGGTTAGACGGCTTGATTGTCAGAGGCTCAGAGATCACCGGGGGCAGAGGGTTATACTGATTTTCAGTCCTAAAAAAAGGGATGGCTTCAGCCAGTCTAGCCATTCCCTGGCTATTTCTAAGTCAATCCATGTCATATATCAATTTCTAGTAAAGAGAAATTTATTTATAGTAATGCTATAAATTGCTGTTTATAATAGAAGTCTGTTTGTAGGCTCTCTAGTGTGTTACATAGATGTCCTTGTCAGTCCCTATATCAGTGCTAATCCATAGTATGAAGCTCCAGAATCAATCATGTTTCATACTTTTTTTCAAAAAAGGAAAGGATTGTATTTCCAAAAGAAAACTGAAGTCCTGTTATGCAGAAGGACTTGGGGCAGGTGAAAATCAAAGCTGTCCATCCCAGAAACTCATTATATTTCTTTAAAAATATTACTGCATTGGCTAAAATGTTCATTTGGCTTTTTCTGAAAGATGTTACAGAAAAATCCAAACGAGTTTTTTGTCAATATAAGGAAATTGACTTTGATATTTCACTCAAACCTCATTTGTTGGAGAGCTTGCACGCTCTTCTTCTGTCCTCATGAGCCCCCAGAGGAAATGCTATCTTTGTGCAAATCTAAGTAAAATCAAGCTGAGTGTGCCAGTTCACTTTTACTGCCACCTCCTCATAACGCCCATCTTTCAAATTTCTCTCTCACTGAGTTAAAAAGATGTGAAATGTCCTGCTTGGAGGTAAGGGGGTGGGATCGGATGCACCGTGATCAGATAAGCTTCTGATTTTGCAAATGCTGACCCTAAGCCAGGCTTCCCACATCACAGCTGAGAGCCAGGCTCCCATATTGTGCTTCATCCTGTTTGTTTTATAGGATGTTTGACCTTCTCTGCCCTCCTCCGGTGGGGCACTTGAAGTTCTGTCTATGACGCTTCTGTTTAGAGAAGAAGCAATGAACCCAGCGAACACCACATTTATTCTATTCCAACCTCGTTCATTGAGTTTAACATTTGTGGGATCATTTCAAAACCACATATTAAAATGATTTCCCAAAGCCACAGTAATGTTGAAGTTCCCAAATCATTTCCTTCTCATTAGGAACAATAGGCAATTTAACTTAACTTCTTTCAGCCCAAGACCTGTGAAAACTGATGAGTATTTCTTCCTTCCAGGGTGTGTCAGATAGGACTGTGATCATCTATGAGTGACAGGGACACACACACACACACACACAAAGATGAAAGAGGTAGGACTTCAGTCTCCTCTCCAGATGTGTCCAGAGGAAGCAGTCCAAGCTTCGTGCCATGAGGCACCTCCCATCAGGCTGCTTCTCTTTGAGACTCAGCCATGGTATGGGTTTCCTGGGGCTGCTGTAACAAAGTACCTCACATATGGTGGCTTCAAACAACAGAAATTTACATGGAAACAGCCTAAATGTCTATTGACAGATGAATGGATAAAGAAGATGTGGTACATATATACAACGGAGTATTACTCAGCCATAAAAAAGAATAAAACCTTGCCATTTGCACCAATGTGTAGGCAACTAGAGATGATCATGCTGAGTGAAGTAAGTCAGAAAAAGAAAGACAGATATCATATCACTTATATATCTTATAGACAATGACACAAATGAACTTACCTATGAAACAGAAACAGACTCACAGACGTGAAAAAGAGACTTGTGGTCGCCAAGGGCAGAGGGAAAAGAAGGACTGAGAGTTTTGAATTAGCAGATGCAAACTATAGAGAATGGATAAACAACAAGGTCCTACTGTATAGCACAAGGAACTAGATTCAGTATCCTGCAATAAACCATCATGGAAAAGAATATGAAAAAGAATGTATGTATATGTATAATTGAATCACTGTGCCCTACAGTAGAAATTAACACAATGTTGTAAGTCAACTAGACTTCAATTTAAAAAAAAAAATTATTCTCTTAGAGTTCAGTAACCCCAAAATTCACGTGTTGACAGGGCCACGCTTCCTCTGATTGTTCTTGAAGAGGACATCTCCTGCTTCCTCCACTTTCTCACATTTTATTGTTGAGAAAATTTAGGCACCAAGAGTTAAGTTAGTTAGACTTCCCTGGCGGTCCAGTGGTTAAGACTGAGCTTCCAATTTAGCAGATGTGGCTTTGGGGAACTAAGATCTCATATTCTGTCAGCATCTTTGATGCTTCTCAGCTGGTAGCTGCATCCCTTCCATCTCTGCTTTTGTCTTCATAGGACCATCTTCCCTGTGCCTCTTGACTGTGTTTTCCCTTCCTATGAGGACACTGGTTGTTGGATTAGGGCCCACTCAAACCCAACATGGCCTCGTTTTAACTAATTATATCTTCAAAGATTCTCTGTTCAAATAAAATCATGCCCTGAGAGTCTGGGTAGAAAGGAAGTCTGGGGGACACTGTTCACCCCATCACAGTCATCATACACCTTTGGGTATAGCCAGTTCTCTACATATGAATGACTTCTGTTCTGAGAGCACATTGCTCAGTCCAGTTTGTTACTGAGTCCTACAAACTCAGCTAGGTGCCCAATGAACAGCATCGGCTATGTAGGACTATACTATAATAGGTTTATAATACTTTTCACACAAATAATACATTAAAAAATACAAAAAATAAAACATTTTTAATCTTACAGGGCAGGACCTTGAAAAGTACAGTAGTATAGTGCAATAGCTGGCATACAAGCGCTGGCATCGAGTAAATGGGCAAGAAGAGCTACTGGCTGGAGGAGGGAGAGAAGGTGGGAGATAGCAGAGCCGAAGATCGTCAGCAACAGGAGGTGGAGGGCAAACTGCAGTTTCACTCTCCCCTGACACTGATGGAATGCACGTTAGCATCTTTGAAAGTGCAGCTTTAACTTCCTAGGCACCGGGCAATTCTTAACCCACTGAAACCCAGGCCAAAAGCAAGAGGTGGGCACTGTTATCCTCATTTTATAGTTGAGAAAATTTAGGCACCAAGAGTTAAGTTAGTTAGACTTCCCTGGCGGTCCAGTGGTTAAGACTCTGAGCTTCCAATTTAGGAGGTGTGGGTTCAGGGAACTAAGATCCCATATGCTGTGAAGCACAGCCAAAATGTTAAAAAAGAAAAAGAAAAAATAGTATACTTAATAAGAGATTAAAAAAAAAAAAAGTTATGTAGGTTGCCTGAGGTCACCCAGTGGGTCGTGTCAAAAGTGAGATTTGAATCCAGTGGTCCTGCAAGAGTCTCCCTGCTCTTAACCTTTGTACTACACTGAACCATGTGGGTCTTAACAGCAAGCTCCACCTTTGGGGGTGCAAGAGACAGCCCCAACTGTGCACGGTGGGCTGGAAGAAGAGGAAGATGCAAAACAAGCCTTCAGAATCTGCTTTTTTAAAACAGACTTCCCTGGCAACTTCACCCAGAGACTGCCATTTATATCTCATGGACCAAAACCATATCACAGATTAAGGGCAGCCAAAAAGATGTAATAATTTTAGCTGGGCATTTTACAGCCTTAAAGGAAATTGGCATTTTGTTAGGTAAGCAGGAAGGCAAGATATGCACTGGATGAGTTACAAACCGCCTATAACACACAGATCCATCTCTTGATATGTTTTTCTTTTTTTTAATTTTTATTGAAATAGAATTAGTTTACAACATTGTGTTAGTTTCAGGCATACAGCAAAGTGATTAAATCATACATATATATTCTTTTAGAATCTTTTTTCATTATAGGTTATTACAAAATATTGAATATAGTTCCCTATGCTACACAGTAGGACCTCGTTGACTATCTATCTTACATATAGTGGTGTGTATTTGTTAATCCCAAACTCCTAGTTTATCCCTCCCCACTTGCCCTTTGGTAACCATAAGTTTGTTTTCTATGCCTATGAGTCTATTTCTGTATTTGACGTGTTTTAGAGGGTCCTCCTTCAAAAGTAGTGTTTTCCTGTATCCATTATCTTCCTCTCCTCTGGTTTAAAAATAATTTTCAAGAGTTCACATGAAGAAATGACTGTGTTCACACACAAAATCAGAACCCTAGAAACAAGAGGAAATTTTTAAAAAAACAAACACTCTAACATTGATTCCAATCTGTCAGGCCTCCATATGACAAAGTATTTCACACTTAAGTCACAACAGACTGTCAGGGCTATGTGCATTTCCCTTACACCCTGCCAGAGTGCTCCAGACCAATTCCTAGCGTCACCGTCTGCCAAGATCTTTTGTTGAGATTGTCTGTCTGCACACACAGCAGGCTGGATGAGCCAGGGAATGGTCAGCTCGCAGGAGCTGATGAATAAAACTCCAGCTCCCTCTCCCTTCTGTGTAATTATTTTTAGCTGTTTATTTTGGTGTGTTTTTTTCTTTTTTTAAGTTTATTTGGTTGCACCACTAAGGTTCTTAGTTTGGGGCATGTGGGATCTAGTTCCCTGACCAGCAATTGAACCTCAGCCCCTTTCCATTGGGAGCGTGGAATCTTCACCCCCGGACCACGAGGGGAGCCCCTCAGCTATGTCTTTTAAATAGCCTCCCCCACAGGAAAATATATGATAAAACATTTCAACATATAAAAATATGTAACATACCCGATATGTTTCATCATAGGGACTAACCCCTGCAGGATTAAGCTCCAGCCCCCAACTCTGGTCGCTGGCAGGACATACATCCTTGTTGGCTGCCTCTTCTTCCCTGTATCACTTCCCCACTCTCTTCTTGAAGTTTCCTGAGTCTCTGCAAAAAAAAAAAAAAACGACTCTTGAATCCTCATTCCAGCATCTGTTTCTGGGGCCTTTCCAAACTAAGATGCAGGTCATCGTTTCTCAAGTAAAACGAGGACAGTCATTGTTGCCTGACAATAGAGGATAATGAGTTACATTTCAAGAAAGGATATGTACCCTTACTCATGAGGTCATCCCTTTTCATGTGCCACAGTCCGCGTCTCTTCCCCCCTCTTGCCCCCGAAGTTTTGCAGCCGTGTGGTCCAATTCCCAGAAAGGACTTACTGCCAAAAACATAGTGTCCAGATGGCAGAAGACAAGCATGGAGCTACCAGTAATGAGACAGGGCTTTCTCAAGACATGCCTGCCTTTGTTTCCGAGGCTCAGGGGCTGTGATAAGGGGAACTCATGGCAATAAGGCAACTGAGCTTTCAAGAGTTTTATGGGATCACATCTCAACCCACGCCAGGCCTCTTCAGGCACATTTGCCACCACCTTCTTGTCCAGAGACTTTTGTGAGCCATCCACACAGCTGTCACCTCCTGGCGAAAGTCAGCAATGCACAAGAGAAGGCTCTCTTCTGTTTTCATCTTTTTTTTTTTTATTTTTTTGTACTACTCAGAACTTTCTTTATGTTTCCTTCTTTCTTTCTTGTCTATGCTGGGTCTTTGCTGTGGGACTTGGGCTTCTCTTGCTGCGGAGCAAGGGCTCTAGAGCAGGGGCTCAGTAGTTGCGGCACACAGGCTTCGTTGCCCCCCATGGCATATGGGATCTTCCCTGACCAGAGGGCGAACCCTTGTCCCCTGCACTGGAAAGCAGATCCTCAACCACTGGACCACCAGGGAAGTCCCTCAGAACCTTACTAATGCAAGCAAAAGAACCAAACTTAAGTAATTCCAAAAAACACAGCAATAACATTTTTTTTAAATAAGCGAAAAAAAAAAAAAAGCAGTAGGGAATATATTGCTTTGTATAACCATGAAGTCCATGAATTATTATGTGGATTAGATCTAGGTTTCTTTTTTAATTTCTATTTTACATTGAAGTTGGCTTCCCAGGTAGCTCAGCAGTAAAGAATCTGCCTACTGATGCAGGAGACACAGGTTCGATCCCTGGGTCGGGAAGATAACCTGGAATAGGAAATGGAAACCCACTCCAGTATTCTTGCCTGGGAAACTCCTTGGGCAAAGAAGCTTGGTGGGCTACAGTCCGTGGGGTCACAAAGAATCGGCCGTGACTCAGCAACTGAGCACACACACAGAGTTGATGAACTCTGTGTTAATTAGGTGTTAGTTTCAGGCAGACAGCAAAGTGATTCAGTGATACATATGCGTGTGTCTGTTCTTTTTCAAACCCTTTTCTCATTTAGATTGTTGCTGAATATTAAGCAGAGTGAAGAGAAGTTTCTTGATATCAAAGGATCACACAGAGGAGGCAGGAAAATGCCAGGCTTGAAAGCTTGGTCCCTAATCCCCACTGAGATCTTGCAGATGGACTGATGCATTCTGTTTAAAGGATAAGAAAACACCCCAGACCTGTGGGCTCACAGCTGTTCAGTGGTTATCCCAGGGTCAATTCCCACAATGCTGACCTGACTGCAAATGTGTTACAGGCCTTTTGAGTTTTATTGTTGGAGCAGAGATGCTCTTTACTTTTCTACCACTGGTGTGAAAAATTGTTTTCCCTGAAGCTGATGTTCTAATGCTGTTTCTCTAGTCTGCTTTTTCCTTTAGAGATGAGCCAGTTTGGGCCCAAGAGTTAAATTGTGTTTTTCCACTTCTTCTCGAAGTGTGAACAGTTCCTTTTGATCTCTTCCCTTTAGAGTGGAAAAATATGCCTGGCCTTTTTCCTCCCCAGAGGCAGCGGGAAGTAGCAACACCACACTGATTGGGTTCCTTCATTCTTTTACTATGTCTGTACCCAAAATAAAATAAAAATCCGCTGGAAACCCACAGGGGAGGGAAAAAAGGTGCATAAGCAATGGGGCATTTGGAGGCTTATGCATATTCAGACAGTTTAAGGCATAGTCCTTGAAATTCAGGAACATTACAAACTGTAGTCTTGTCTTTTAGAATTAAAGAAACAGAATATATATATATATATGTATATGTATATATATACACACACATATATCCATGTATGTGTATATATATATATATTATCATATCCAAAGGCTAAGCCAAATGAACTAATTATAAAATGATCTGAGTCCTATAAAGGAAAAGTAAAATCTTACATAAGAAATAGAAAGTTAACATAAGGAAAACGGTTATGTAATTTTAAGCTGATAAACTTCTACGCCTTCTTCTGGCATACGGCTAAATGGGCGTTTTTGATTTCACATGAAAACCAAATTAACAAGAATCTCTACAAGCCTGTCTCTAAAAGATGTAAAAGGCTCCCTAACTAGCTCCTAAGGCCTGTCCAGACGTGGTGTTGGTGCTGTCCCCAGGCTCAGCTGGTCAAGTTCAGATGAATAGAAGAAACTCACTGTGCATGCTGACATAAGATCTCTCAGGAACATGACTGACATGTGATGAATGGCGATTGAACCAAGAATGTCGAGGACTAGAACTCGAATGTCTTGTTGCACAAAGATTGAGGCTTACATGGGAATTTTGATCTTTTCGCGGTTAGAGGAGACGATCCTTGCAGAGAGGAATGAGATTCCTGTTGCTTGGGGCTCAGTGTTCTCCGCCTGAGAAATAGGCTCACAGGATCTCATAGGGCTATGCCAGTTCACAAACCGCCAGAGTGTAAGAGTAACCCTAGAAGGCATGGGCTTGTTGGAGAAGAAGTGCAGAGTGAGGATTCTTGCTCAGTGCCCAGGAAAAGGTGCGTGTGTGCTCAGTTGCTGAATTGTATCCGACTCTTTGCGACCCCATGGACCGTAGTCCGCCAGGCTCCTCTGTCCATGGGATTTCCCAGGCAAGAATACCGGAGTGGATTGCTCTTTCCTTCTCCAGGGGATCTTCCCGACACAGAGAAAAGGTACCCCTTGCCAAGAAGAGAGAACTCATGCAGACAAATGTCATATGATATCACTTTTATGTGGAATCTAAAAAAATGATTCAAATGAACTTACCTACAAAAACAGAAATAGACTCACAGGCACAGAAAACAAACTATGGTTACCAAAAAGAAAGGCAGGGGAAGGATAAATGAGGAGTTTAGGATTAACAGGTACACACTACTATATGTGTGTGTTAGTTGCCCAGTCGTGTCTGACTCTTTGCGACCCCATGGACTGTAGCCCTCCAGGCTCTTCTGTCCATGGGATTCTCCAGACAAGAATACTGGAGTGGGTTGCAATTTCCTTCTCCACACTACTATATATAAAAGAGATAAACAACAAGGACCTACTGTATAGCACAGGGAACTATATTCAGTATCTTGGAATAACCAATAATGAAAAAGAATCTGAAAAGTTATATCTATATGTATATATATATGTGAATCACCTTGCCATGTACCAGAAATAACACAACATTGTAAAGCAACTATATGTCAGTAAAAAATAAAAATCAAAAAGGAGGGACTTAGGCACAGAAGGCTAACATACAGAACAAGGAGATGAAGATGCTAGTGTGGATTCCAGTTCCTTCCTTGCTGGTCCTTCTTCATGCTTCCACAGACTCTGGGTGAGGTTCTATTGAGCAGGAAGCAGAGGCAGCCCCACAGAGCTTACCGTCTAGAAGAAGGATGAAAGGGTTGAACAGCTATAAGGAACAGCAAAACTGCAGTGGTGTCAGATGCCCCGAAGGAGAGCCCAGGCCTTTCTTTGCTGGGCTCTGAGGGACCATCATGTTCTTAGCTCTGAAAGCAAATAACAGAGGCAAACAGGGAGGTCCCAAAGGACACAGGTTGAGCTGAGCTCTGGAGGAAGTGTTTAGCAGGGAAGATGCATGTTTGGGAGAGTGTGTGTGTGTGTGTGTGTGTGTGTGTTGTGCGTACATGTGTTCCATTGATGGAGCTCTGGGGGTGTCACTGGGGTCATCATAGCATTCCAGACACACACAGAGGCCAGGATAACCTTGGGAAAGTGACAGGAAGTGAAAGAAAGCAAGAGCCACAGCCACAGTTCTCTCAGTCTCTTTATGCCCCACATTAGGCATCTAGTTCCCTGGCCAACAGTTGACTGCTTACATCGGAATCCTTTTGTGTGAATTTAGACCAATTGGAACATGAACACGTGGACTCGGGGGTTGAACATCCTGGGTTCTAATCCCACCTTCGCCATTTCTTAGCTGTGTCAAGTAACAGAACCTCTCTGTGCCAACCACATAGTAGAGGAAATCTGAATGCACGTTCAGTGATTCTGTGAGACTTCATAGATGCATACTTCTACAGTGCTAGGACAGTTCTTGGTGCATGATGAAGTTTGTCAAATACAATATTATTCATGATGAATTTGCTCCCCGGCCCTCTGCATCCCATACCCCCTCTCCATCACATTCAACCCCTCGAAAGTCTGGGTGATGGAGGACATTACCTGGGCTGCCGTGACCCCTTGGCTGGTGCTAAATGCTGGGCTTTCTAAGCCTAAGTGGGGGCGGGTTCTTCGCAGGGAGGCTGGGGGAAGGCGGTCTGCACAGGCGTCAGGATGTGATGGCGGGATACGTTTGCTCTTCCAGGAGGCGGAAATCCTGAACACAGCCATCCTCACCGGGAAGACGGTGGCCGTGCCCGTGAAGGTGGTCTCTGTGGAGGAGGATGGCGCAGTGACAGATCTCAAGTCCGTGGAGTGCCGATCGTCTGATGAAGATGTCATTAAGGCAAGTTGGCACCCCCGGTCCCTACAGAAATCCGCTGTCTTGTCGGCATCAGTGCTGGTCAACCAGCTGGGACCACAGGGTCCCCGTGGACCCCCCATCCCCCATCCCACTCTAGTTATCCCGCTGCTCCCATTCCCAGGATGTGAAGGAATGGTGCTTCAGGGGGTGGTGGGGGTTGGGGGGTGGTGGGGAATGTTAGTCCTGGTCGCTGATGCTCCTGACCGTCTGTGTTTCCAAATGCTGTGACCTCTTGCGCGCCCCTAGGGAGGATGGCTGAGGGATAAGGGACCACCATCCGAATAGAGCTTACTGTCCCCCCGCTGACCGCACCGGCTGGGAAGGAGAGAGAAGGCAGCATCAGAAACTAGGTCGACGAGTATGCGGCCACGCTCTAGGATGATTTCATAGCACAAAGCATTTTTGGAGGATTGGTGAGGATTCACAACCCAGTTCCACTCCCCTGGCTAACCAGCAGGATTCTCCATGACTTAGGGATGGAGTGACCAGCTCTCCCAGTCCCTAGTTTAAATGCTGAAGACTCCTTCCTTCTCTCTGGCTGCTTCTTTCACCTTTTAAATTGAATGCAAAAGTGATCTTAAACAAAGGCCCTTTGGGGGATGCATTGCCTGGGAAGGGACGGGGCGCCTAGTTTGCTCTGCCAAGCAGCTTATCGTGTGATGCCAGTCAGCAGGGGAGAGGGGTTTGTCACGCTGCTGCCACCCACTGTGCAGACAGAAGCTTCTTGGCACCTCCTCTGAGCCAGCCTCCCAGCAAATGCCCCAGGCTGGGAGGGATGCAGCGGAGAGGGCGGGGGACTCCCATCCTTGTGGTCCCAGGACTAGTCAGAGCCCACCAGCCTTCCTGCTTGTTCTGCTCAAGGACTGAAGGGCCTCTCTGACCCCATGTGAACCCCAGGGAGCATTTCCACCCACGAGAAGGCAGTGGACAGACGCAGACTGAGTCGTCGCTGAGCACTGGGTCCAGTTTCAGATGTTGGGACCACAAGGTAGAGGCACCCGGTCCCTAGTGTCTCAGAGAGAAGGCAGTGCTGTCAGATGACCGGGCTGACTGACACATTGTACAACACATCCCACCCAGCATGCCCTTCACCTCAGTACATGGCACATCCATCTCCTCGCGGTTCAGACCAGTATCTTGGCACATCCTTTAAACCAGCGTCTTAGCACATCGCATATTACTTGTTCTCTCTCTCTCCCCACATCCAGTCCTTCAGCAAATCCCATTGGCAGTGCTTTAGAAAAACACACCCAGGAGCCAAGCAGTCCCCACACCCACCACCCCAGCCCAAGCCACCGTAACTCTCCTGGGTCAAAGCAGTGACCTTCTTGGCTTCCCAGGGGCCGCCTGCAGCAGCTGGGGTGATTCACGTGGAGGCCTAGTGATGTCAGTCCTTAGCTCAGAACCAGCCACTGGCCTCCTCCCACCTCAGAGGTAAAGCCAAAGGGTTTACCAGGACAGGGGAAGTACAGCCCAGCCGGCTATGCCTGCCTCGACTCCAACCTCACTCTGGCTCCCTCTTGCCACCTCTGTTCCAAGCACCCTGCAGACTTCGTTTTTCCTCTGACAGTTCAGACACCCTTCTGCTCCGCCAGCTCCTAACTCTCTTCCCTTTGATGGTTGCCAGGCATGCTCACCGCTTTATCTTCTTGCTAAAGTCTTTCCTGAGGAAGTTTTATATATATATATGTATGTATGTATATATATATAAATTATATTATTTATTTTATTCTTGGCTGTGCTAGGTCTTTGTTGGTGTGCCCTGGCTTTCTCTAGCTGCAGCAAGCAGGGGCTGCTCTTTAGTTGTGGTGCATGGGCTTCTCATTGTAATGACGTCTCTCGTTGCAGAGTGTGGGCTCTAGGGCCTGCAGGCTTCAGTGACTGCAGCACAGATGCTCAGTATTTGCCTTTCCCGGGCTCTAGAGCACAGGCTCAGTATTTGTGGGGCAGGAGCTTGGTTGCTCTGCAGCACGTGGGATCTTCCCGTCTCAGGGATCAAACCTGTGTCTCCTGTATTGGCAGGTAGATTCTGTACCACTGAGCCACCAGGGAAGCCCCCTGAGTAAGTAGTGTAAAATTTTGTAAAACTCAAATGCCATTCGATCTAGCTTATTATTTACTGAGGATCCTCTCCAGCACTAAGGAAACTTTTTTTTTCAAGCTTATTATTTCTTTTTTTAAAAATTTTTTTTTCATTTATTTTTATTAGTTGAAGGTTAATTACTTTACAATATTGTAGTGGTTTTTTTTTGCCATAAAAACTCTTGAGGGTGAATGTACAGAAGAGAAAGATCACAAAAACCAAAAACAACCCTGGGGAGGTCTCTTGCTTAAACTTGCACCAGCTTCCAGTTTGCAACATTGTGGGTGTCGTTTTATATTGCAGACAGTCTTTGTTGGTTATTTACTGTGAATTAGGTAAATCATCCACAGTAAGTTTCTTCCTGTTTGTGCCACTTTTAGGAAGTACTACGGATTCCTGCAGTGGACCGGAAACTTTGTCCTGCAGCTTCCATTTGTCTTTTTTCTGATAATAATGACCTGATATTCTCTAAAAATCCATCCACCGAATTCATACAAGTTTTTTTCCCTTTTTTCCCCCAAATTCTTTATTTTTTTAAATTTTTATTGGAGTACAGTTGCTTTACAACATTGGGTTGGTTTCTGCCGTACAGTAAAGTGAATCTGTGATATGTGTACCTCCATCTGCTCTCTTTTAGATTTCCATCCCATTTAGGTCACCACAGAGCACTGAGTGGGGTTCCCTGTGTGACACAGTAGGTTCTCATTAGTTACCTCTTTTATACAAAGTAGTGTGTATACACCAATCTCAGTCTCCCGATTTATCCTAGCCGCCCTTTTGGTATCCATACGCTTGTTCTCTACATCTGCGTTTCTATTTCTGCTTTGCAAGTAAGTTCATCTCTACCATTTTTCTAGGTGTCACTTATAAGTGAGATACGGTATTTATCTTCCTCTTTGAGACTTAACTTCACTGTGTGAGAGTCTTGAATTTTTTAATTTTTAAAATTTATTTACATGTTTTCTTCCAGTTTGATTGGGATGTCGTTGATATACAGCACTGTATAGGTTTAAGGGGTCCAGCATAATGATTTAACCTACATACGTCACGAAATGATGACCATGATAAATTTAGTGAACGTCCATCACTTCACATGGATACATAATTGTGTGCTCAGTCGGTCTGAGCCCGCCAGGTTCCCCTCTCCATGGGATTCTCCAGGCAATATTGGAGTGAGTTGCTTCTCACTCCAGGGGGATACATACATAAAGAAATAGAAAAAAAGTTTTTTTTCTTGTGATGCTCACTCTTAGGATTTTCTCTTCTAACAACTTTCATGTGTAACATACAGCAGTGTTACTTCTATTTATCATGTTGTACATTACATCTCTAGCACCTATTTATCTTATAGCTAGGACTCTGTGTCTTTGGTTGCCTTCATCCGATTCCCTCTCACCTCACCCCACGCCTCTGATAACCACAAATCTGATCTCTTTTGTGTCTCTGTTTGTTTGTTTTTGAAGTGTAATTGACCTGCAACACCATGTTAGCTTGTGTTATGCGACAAAGTAATTTGAGATTTCTATATATTTCAAAATGATCACCATGGTAAGTCTAGTCACTATGTCATCACACAAAGATATTACATAGTTATTGACTGTATTCCCATGCTGTGTATTTCATAACCATGACTCATTTATTTTAAATCTATGCAATTTAAATAGTATGGTGTCCAACCCAGCTCCCAGTGGCCATGTGACCCGCAGTGGCCAATCAAAGCACTGCATCCCTCCAGAGACTTTCACTGGCTCAGGGGGAGACATAGTACTCAATCCCAATCAATGGGATGCAATCCTGAGACTTTGGTTGAAACTCCTATAAGAGAACATATTCTCTCCATTTGTTCTTACTCCTTATCCTTGAGAGGATATGCCAGAGTTATTAAGTTCCATCTTTTATTTATTTATTTTTTTTAAGTTTTGGTTGCCCTGGGTCTCTGTTGCTGTGTGCAGGCTTTCTCTGGTTGCTGCAAGTGGAAGCTACTCTTCACTGCAGTGCATAGGCTTCTCATTGCAGTGGCTTCTCTTATTGTGGAGCACGGGCTCTAGGCACACAGGCATTAATAGTTGCAGCACATGGGTTCAGTAGTTGCAACTTGTGGGCTTAGAAGTTGTGGTGCACAGGCTTTGTTGCTCCTCAGCATGTGGAATCTTCCTGGACCAGGGATCAAACCCATGTCCCCTGCATTGGCAGGCAGATTCTAGTCCACTGTACCACCAGGGAAGTCCAGACCCCATCTTGAGAAATGAACTTGCCAGGGAATTAGAAATAATAGAGGAAGTCAGAACCATCGTGCAGAAAAATCAGGAACTTATGATACTACTTAAGACCTCGAATCCCACAACACTACTGCCTAAACATAAAGTAATGGAGTCCTTTGTGTGTAAAGCAATTTCTGTTCGCCTTATAATACCAGTCACCAAAGAGGTCCGGGTTTATATTTGTGCCCTAAAGAGTACAGAATGACTTGGGTCATCTCGGGAGTCCATGAAATCATTGTCAGAAATGCGGAGACTCAAGGAAAGTGGAAAGCCTTCCTGTTCAGTTTCACGTCCATCCGCAGGCCTCACCAGCTGGTGCACAACTTGAAAATCAAACCCCACAGCCTGCCCAGCTGTCGGTGTGCTGCTCTATGAATCACTGGTGTTGAAAGAGAATCACTTGGTGTAGATAATGTTTTGGTGCCATTCGGAGGCCCTTGAGAAAGAAAGCCAAGGAATCCTTGGAGAAGCATCTCAACACCTGCTCTGAGGCTCCTGGGAAATCTCTGAGCAGCAGGTCTGTCTTTAAAGCCCCTCTCCCCCACCCCACATCTTTTTATTTCTTTTGCTTTCTCTTCTTTCCCTAGCCAGAGGCCCAATAAGCTCTTGTATTCTCCTCCCTCCATACAAAACCACCTCTCAGGAGATCCACTGGAAAACTCATTTGGCCTGAATCGTAAATTACATGAAGGCATGTTACCTTGTGTCTCCCAAGGCTGCTGGGTTTTTAAGAAGGCAGCGGGTCCCTCACAGATGCATTTCAGATATTGATGAGAATATCTATTGTGAGTCTTAGGAGTTGGAAATAACAGGAAATTCCACCCACACTGACTTAAGTTTAAATAGGAAAAAAGTGTGGCTGACGTCATTGGAGAGTTCAGTTAGGACAAATTTCTGAGGGTTTTGTTCAGATCCACAAGAACATTCTCTCTCTCTTTCCCACTCCCTCACATATAGCCACACTTTCTTGGGGGTTTCATTCTGACAGAGGCTGCCCTTGTGGGAGCAAAATGGATGCCTCAGAACTGGTTCAAATCCAACAGGAAAGAATCTACGTCCTCCAGGCCAGTCCAGTGCAAGTCCTGGAATATGTTCTCATGGGACCTGTTTAGGTCAGCTCCTCATCCTTGAAGCTCAGACACCCTAAAACACTGATTGTCCAAAGCCTACATCACTCCAAAGGACACGAACTAATAAAGGAGGCATTGTGGGGAGAGGGACGGGCCCTCCCCCGCCCTGGGAACCCTATGTGCCCTTACCACGGAATACGGTGGGGTCCTCCGAGAAATAGAAACAGCATATACCACATACAGCCACTTAGGATTGGCAGAGCTATGGAGCTTAGGACCCTTAAGAGCCCCAAAGTTGCCCTGTGGAGAGTGGCTGTACGGCAAAGTCAAACTACACTTTTACACATAGCAAAGAAGACTGATTTGGGCTCAAGAGTCACTCCTGAAATGCCTGCTGAGTTGTTTTTTTTTTTTTAATTGAAGTATTGACATGAGAGTTGAACCATAAATAAGGCTGAATGCCGAAAAATTGATGCTTTTGAATTGTGGTGCTAGAGAAGACCCTTGAGAGTCGCTTGGACAGCAAGGAGATCCAACTAGTCAATCCTAAAGGAATTCAACCCTGAACATTCATGGGAAGAACTGATGCTGAGGTTGAAGCTCCAGTAGTTTGACCCCCCTGCTGCACAAAAAGCTGACTCATTGGAAAAGGCCCTAATGCTGGGGAAGACTGAAGGCAGGAGGAGAAGGGGACGACAGAGGATGAGATTGTTGGATGGCTTCACCAACTCAACGGACATGAGTTTGAGCAAACTCCAGGAGATAGTGAAGAACAGGGAAGCCTGGTGTACTGCAGTCCATGGGGTCTCAGAGAGTCGGACACAACTTGTCAAACATGACTTAATGACTGAACAACAGCTGATTTACATTGTTGAGTTAGTTTCTGTTGTACAGCAAAGGTATTCAGATACATGGTAATGGAATATAGAGAGATACATATTTTTATAGATATACATAGATTCTTTTTCATTTTTTCCATTATGTTATTACAAGATATTAAATATAGTTCTCTGTGCTATACAGTAGGATCTCATTGTTTATCTGTTTTATATATAGTAGTGTGTATCTCTAATCCCAAACTCCTAACTCATCCCTCCCCTACCCCACATGTTCCCTTTGGTAATCATGAATTTGTTTTCTCTATCTGTGAGTCTGTTTCTGTTTTGCAAATAAGTTCAAAAATTAGATTCCACATATAAGTGATGTCATGTGATATTTGTCTTTCTCTGTCTTTCTTTACTTAGTATGATTTCTTGGTCCATCCATGTTGCTACAGATGGCATTATTTTATTCTTTTTTTGATATATTCCGGACTTCCCCAGTGGCTCAAAAGGTAAACAATCTGCCTGCAATGCAGAAGACCCACGTTCGATCCCTGGTTTGGGAAGATCCCCTGGAGAAGGAAATGGCAACCCACTTCAGTACTCTTGCCTGGAGAATTCCATGAATAGAGGAACATGGTGGGCTATAGTCCATGGGGTCACAGGGTCAGACAGGACTGAGAGACTAACACTTCACTTCAGTGTCTATATACCACATCTTCTTTATCCATTCATCTGTTGGTGGACACTGAGTTACTTCCACATCTTGGCTATTGTAAGTAATGTTTCTGTGAACATTTGGGTGCATGCATCTTTTCAGATTAGATTTTTCTCTGGATATATGCCCAAGAGTGGGATTGCTGGATCATATGGTAGCTCTATTTTTAGTTTTCTAAGGAACCGCCATACTGTTCTCCATAGTGGCTGCACCAATTTACATTCCAACCAATAGTGTAGGAGGTTTCCTTTTTTTGCTGAGTTGTTTTTAAAGTGTTCATTAACTGCTCCCAAACAGACAAGTATCTTCCCCAAATGGCAGGAAAGTCCTCCGTTACCAGTGAAGGGAGGTCAGCCCCTGCACATCGCAGCTGGATTCAGTGAGCCTGCTTCAGCATCTTCTAATACTCTGACCGCGTCAGGACCTACCCCGCTTTCCAGCAGAAACTCACAAGGGTTGGAAACTGGGCTTAATCAAGCCTGACGTGTTCTCCCAAGGCTAATCCAGGCAGAAGTCTTCCTGCCACAGGAGCAGACCGCCACTGCCAGGGGAAGGAGGGCGATTTTAGGACTGGAATGAGACACTTAACAACCCCGAGAGAGGAAAGGAGTAGCAGAGATTGCCTCTCCAGCGGGGCACTGTGCTGTGGGCTACAGGCTATGGCTTGTCCTGGCAGTGGCCTTGCTCCAGAGGAGGAGAGGGGCGCAGTGGGGGCCCTGCCCGCCATGCAGCCCGCTTTCGGGACCCCTGCTGAACTTCCCATCCCCTGATCAGTCACAGAGAGAGCCACAAGGAGAGGGCATCCTCTTGTGTCCCTTCTTTTTTTTTTTTTTCCTCAGTCTGCTGATCCTTTAACCAGGGCTCATCATTTTTGTCCCCTCCCAGAGAGAAGTGGCTCCTTTTTTCAGTTTTATTTATTTAACTTACTTGACTCCATGGGGTCTGAGTTGCAGCACATGGGATCTTTATTGCATTATGCAGGCTCCTTCATTGTGGCATAAAGATTCTCTCTAGTTGTGTGTGGCCTTAGTTGCTCCATGGCATGTGGGATTTTTATCTCCCCGACCAAGGATCAAATTCACGTCCCCTGCATTGCAAGGTGGATTCTTAACCACTGGACCACCAGGAAAGTCCCCCAAATGGTTGCTTAAATACCAGCCACGGAATCGGGAAATTGTGTAGATTATGCCTGTTCAATCAGTCCTGCTGCCTCCCCTGCAGACTTTCCCTGTATTACTTGCAGGGGAAGAGCTCCTGGGAAGCGGTTCGGCTGTAAGACATGGCATCTTCCAAGAAGGAGCGTGATGCTTTTCAGGCACTGATATGGGTGATGCACTTTTCATTTGGTGAACACATATCCCTTGAGATCCTTTATTGAGCAAGGCTGTTAGATTAGAATAACCTCTCAGTATTCCCCTTCTTCAATCCGTCTTGCACTCAATGGGTAGTTATTTGTTGCTGTTGTTTCCTCAATATCATTTTTCAGCATTTATTATTTTTTAATTTTACCTTTATTGAAGTATACTTGATTTACTATGTTGTGTTAGTTTTAGGTGTACAGCAAACTGATATGTGTACATATGTGTGTGTGTGTTTGTGTATCAGATTCTTTTCCCTTGCAGTTTTACAAAATATTGAGTATAGGTCCCTGTGCTATACAGTAGGTCCTTGTTGGCTATCTAATTTATATATAGTAGTATGTATCTGTTAATTGGGCTTCCCAGGTGGCTCAGAGGTAAAAAAATCCATCTGTCAATGCAGAAGACATAGGAGACATGGGTTCGGTCCCTGGGTCAGGAAGATCCCCTGGAGAAGGAAATGGCGACCCAGTCCAGTATTCCTGCCTGTAAAATCCCATGGACAGAGGAGCCTGGCGGGCTACAGTCCATGGGGTCCCAAAGAGTTGGACACGGCTGAGTGACTGAGCACACATATCTGTTAATCACAAATTCTGAATTCATCCCTCCTCCCCCCCTTCCTTCTCCCTTTGATAACTGTAAGTTCATTTTCTATGTCTGTGGGTCTGTTTTGTGTATAAATTCATTTGTATCTGTTTTCTAAAGCTTCTACCTATAAGTGATATCATATGATACGTGTCTTTCTCTGCCTGGCTTGCTTCACTTAGTAGGATAATCCCTAGGTCCATGTATGTTGCTGCAGATGGCATTATTTCATTCATTTATGGCTGAGTAATACTCCATTGTATAAATATCCCACACCTTTATCCAGTTATCTGTCAATGAACATTTAGATTGTGTCAGTGGTTATTTTTAAAGTAAACCTCACATATAGGAATAGAATCTGTAGCTACAGAGTGGGGTGAAGCCCCCTGCTGGATGCAGAGTCTGGACTCATATTTGTCCCCCCGCCATCGTAGAGACACTCCTGGATGCAAATGAAGCAGCAGAGGCAGAAAAAGAGCCTGTAGGCTACACGGCATCATCTCTGCCTATACATCCACCGCCCTCTCTCTTCATGTGGCAGCATCCTACTTGGACACCAAATAACGGTGTTCCTTCCCTGAAGTTGACTTACTAGTGTCAGAACATCTTTATTGCCTGATTGAGAATAAATGTTTCAGTTTAGAGAAAACAATATTTCTCTTCCTCAAACCTAGACCCAGTGTTTAGACCCTGATTCTCTTCCTTTCCATCCACTTGCCAGTTTCTAATATATAAAGCATCGTTTCAGAGTTGTCAGTAGATCTTGACTCCTGATCCAGGTTAAACATGAGAAGTATTATAATAATAATAGAAATAGCAATGTTTTCATGTATCCTGGGTGTTCATTACACAGCAGGTAGCATTTCTTTGATCCTCACAATGACCTCAAGAAATAATGTTATTTTTATCTTATATTTCAGATAAGAATATTGAGGCACCCAGAGGTTTTTTGTTTAAACTGTAACAAAATACATATAAGATTACCATCTTAATGATTCCTAAGTGTCCAGGGCAGTATTTGCAAGTACATTCACATTGTTGAGCAACCGTCATCAACATTCATCTCCAGAACTCTTTTCTTCTTGCAAAGCTGAAATTTGGTACCCATTTAAACACCAAGTCCCACTTAAGCACTAACTCCCTCTGCCCCTGGTAGCCTCTATTCTACTTTCTGTCTTTGTGAATTTGACCACTCTAGGCACCGCATATTAGTGGAATCATATAGTATTTGTCCTCTGTGTTTGGCTTATTTCACTGACTGTAACATCCTCCAGGTTCATGCATGTTTTTGCATCGGTCAGAATTTCCTTCCTTTTCAAGGCTGAGTCATATTCCCTCGTATGGACAGACCATTTATCCATTCATCCATCAGTGGGAACTTGGGTTGCTTCAGCCTTTTGTCAATTGGCTGCTGCGAACACAGTTTTTTTTGTTTGTTTTTTGGGGGACTTGCGGGGGGGGTAGTTTTTTTAATGGGTAGGTCATTTCCAAATGAAATAAGATACTAAAGCATTAATTATTGAATGTTGGCTTCCCTTTGCAGAGAGATTAAAGGTATCTAGGAAACTAAAGGTACTGAGTGCCACCCCGAGATATTCTCTAAAGAAACCACATGTTTAAAATTGTACATGCTCAGGGTTTTCTAAGATTGGATTAAATCTGGTTGGATTTTGTTGGGAGTGGGCTAGGGCAAGATTTGGTTTCTCCCTGCAGAGTTCTCTTGGAAAATGAATGCACAGAGTTTTAACACATCATCAGAAACCAAGATCCATGATACCCATTTCCAAGGCCTGTTTTGTTTCTGCTTCCATCACTCATCATTCAGGATAGGGGTTGGCAAACTACGGCTGCCATGGTAACAAGTTGGGACTATCCATCCATTTATCAGTGCTGCTTCAGCACTGCTGTGGCAGGCCTGAGTAGCTGCGAGAGCAATCGCACAGTCCGCAAAGCCAAAAATGCTCACCATCCATTTCTTTACAGAAAATATTTGCCCACCTCTGTTCAAGGACTCTGATCAGGCTTTCCTTCTGTGGGTGATCATTTACCATGGCACATGGAAGGTCCACACTCCCAGCCAAAAATAACTCCTCCACACATGAACACTTGCAATCCCTCCAACAAGACATCATACTATTGCACTAACCATTCATTCTCCCTGCACTCCTTTGTCAAACTGAACATACTTCTGGGAGAGACTGTATATATATATCCCTTCCTGAAAATTTTTGTCAGAATGAACTTGCTTAGATCAACTTTGCTCTTTGGTAGTCAAAATCAGGACAAGCAGAGATTCTGCCTTTTGGGGAATGGGATAGATTGGGTCAGAGAGGGCAAACCAACCTTGCCTTCCATCCTGGGTTAGCCAAGAGCAGCATCAGCAAACATACCTCATACAAAATACTCAGCATCACCAGTCAAATATAACACATCTTTCTATTATGTTCGGACATTCCTGGGAACTCTTCTCAACACCATCAGTCATGGATTTAAGAGATGAAACCTCTTCATCATCTTTGACCTAGAATTTACACAAAGGATCTTGGAAAACATTTAGACCAAGGATCATCACCCTAGAAAACAGGATACACACAATAACTTAAACGTGTAAAGGAGAGAGGAAGTAGCGGAGACCACAGCAAACTGAGCAGCAAATATCCCGTCTAAAGATGCAGCCGATGCCACATCCTATGTGATTATTGCATAGTGTACACATCGTGGACACATGGTACTAACGAGTTTGGGCCCTCATGTCAGATTGTCTGGATTTAAACCCTAGCTCTTGATATTTATAATGAGAACGAGTCTGGATATTTAAACTTCCTTTTCCTCAGTTTCTTCAGTTGTAAGATGGATATAACATTCTTATGACAAATTTGATTCTGCACTGTGTTGGGAAAGCAGTCTATTAGAGCCACTTTGATCACCTGTATATTTGTTTTATAAGTAGGAATTTGCCTCTGAGCTACAGTCTTAACTTCAGGAGTATCTGCACAAAATCTTTTCAAGTTTCATTTAGAACTTAATAAGTGGGGTCAAGATTAGAAGGTAAAATGAACTTTCCACAACTTCCTCAAGCATGTTACTGCTCTTGAGTTTGTCCTCCACCCCCAAAACTACTCTCAACTCATCAGTGAAAGTGTTCCTTTAGAAATGTGAGACACATCACATCACTCCTCCACTCAAAATTGTCCTGTGGCTTCTCCATTTTCTCAAAATAAAAGCTAAAATGCCTTACAATTGCCGCTAAGACCTATCCAATCTCCCTGTCCTCCCTGCTGGATCTTCACCATCTGACCTCATTTCCTGCCTCTCCCTTCAGCCAAACTGCCTTCTGAAGATTGTAGAGACCTTGCAGGCATGCTCCTGCCTAAGACCTTCACACATCTGCTGTCTCTTCTACCAGATCCACACACAGCTCACCCCTTCACTTCCTTCAGGTTTTAGCTCCAAAGTCCCCAGTTCACATGGTAAGAGGCCAGCTCCATCACTTCCCAACTCTCCACCCCACTTCCCTGGTTTATTTTTCTTCCTGGAACTTAATCACCATAACTTTGTTCATCTGTTTGCTGTCCACGTTTATGAGGCCAAGACCTTTTTGGTTTGACCACTGATGATTTTCAAATGCCTAGAACAATGCCTGCTGCTTTGTCAATAACTGTTGAAAGGGAGGGTCTAATCAACGGAGTCACAAAGTAGATGAGGGAGAAGAGCTCCATCTCTCTTGATTGTGACATGGAAGATTCGGGTATCCAAGGGAAACTTCCCTGCAGTAGGAAAAAATCAACGAGTAACTCAGCTCAGCATTCTCCTCTTTCAAGTGAGGAGATACCTATATATGCATTTGTGCAGCAGAATTTCTCCAAACCTTTATATGAAAAAGCAAGATCATTTAAAGGATGGCGGGTGGGAATTTTCTCCAGGACCAAGAGAAAACATGCAGGAGTTTGAATTGATGATGGATATTGAGTTGATGGACAACTTTCGGAATTGTATTTAAATGGCTCTGTTAGTTTGACTCAGAAAACAGTAAAGATATGATGAGGGTGGCTATAGAGATAATAATACCTTGGCTGTAAAAGCAAGGTCAGAAAGAAAGGGATCCAGCTCCCTTGTTACTCCTCCATATTTTCTGTTTTCTACATGAAGGAGGAACTGTGACAGCTAATTAGGATTCTTTGGCAGCTTAAATGGTAACAAGAAGCCAGGGGCTGAGCGTTCTTTCTCAGACACTGGGTAGGCAATTAGACTGTGCAGGAGAAATGTACACTGTTACTTCCAAGATGCTAAAGATCAAAATGACAGAAGTCAGATGTTAGAAGTCAAGCAATACATTTGTGATCCAAAAAACCCCCAATTTAAAAGATTTTCAAGAGTAATTTTCACTTAAGGTGGATGCACCTTTCTTTAGACTTTAACTCTTTAGGTCAGGTGTGACTCTGTGTGGAATGTGGTTATCCTCGGTTATTTACATGTTAGGTTTGGAGACATTCTAGATCGAGGACTTTTTTGACTTATTTCTGTCTTCCTGGACTTAACTGAGAGTCTGGTGTGTAGCCGTTTCTTCATGAATAAGTGTTTGTGGAATGAATCAATGGTAGCATAAACCCACATTTGTATAGAGCATTGATAAACATCCAGTGAGGCGCAAAGTATCAGATCCTCTCCATCCCCTTGCCATAATGTTTTCTGTTACACTGTCTTTTTGTTAACACACATACTTTATGAAATGTGGATTTTGGATGTATTGTCTGCTGGGTGCCAAGAGGCATCATCTACCTACACCTGGAGCCAGATGTTCATTATGAGCTAACGGTTGCTTGATGAGCACTACCTGGTGGCAGAAGCCCAAATTGCAGGCATAGAACCTTCCAGGATTCTAAAATGCCTGTAAGAGTGAGACAACTGACTTCCCTCCATTCCTTTCTATTTTCAGTCGGAATGTAATTGCTCTGCAACATTGCGTCAGCTTGTGCCATGCAACATCCTGAATCAGCCATATGTATACACATATCCCCTCACTCTTGAGCCTGCCTTCTCTCCTCCCACCCCTCCCCTCTAGGTCATCACAGGGCACTGAGCTGAGCTCCTTGGATGCCATACTAGCAGCTCCCCACCTGCTATCTGTTTTACCCTTGGTAGTGTGTATATGTGAATGCCACTCTCTCAATTCACCACCCTTTTTCTTCCCCCTCACCATGTCCGCAAGTCCATTCTCTATGTCTGTGCCTCTATTCCTGCCCTGCAAGTAGGTTCATTAGTACCCTTTTTCTAGATTCCATATATATGCAATAATATACAATATTTGTTTTCCTCTTTTTGACTTACTTAACTCCATATGGCAGGCTCTGGATTCATCCACATCACTTCAACGGACTCAATTTCATTCCTTTTTAATGACTGAGTAATATTCCATGGTATACATGTACCACATCTTCTTTATTCATTCATCCTTTATTCATTCATTCTTGGTGGACATCCAGGCTGCTTCCATGCCCTGGCTATTGTGAATAGTGCTGGTCACTCAGGGGTTCCTCCTGCCCACCTGGTTGTCAGAGGCCCCCCACCAGCATCTGGTGAGTATCCTAGGTGTGGGGAGACACTGACCCTATGTCCTCCCTCTCTGCCATCTTGGCTCAACCTCCCTCCATTTCTGTGATAGAAATTATTACTTTGACTTGCAATTTTGTGACTACAAGTACCTTGTTATATGAAGAAGGAAAACATATTGACAACAGGTGCATTAAGGCATGAGTTATAGGTCCTAAGCCCTTTTAAATCCTCTGAGTCAATGCTCAGACATTTAAATGCTGTCCTACACAGGGTGCATGTTGGCACAGAGCCATTGCACTCTTCTTTTGAAACCCAACATAAGAACGATGGTGTTTTGCATGATGATTTAGGAGTCAGACCTCCATTGGTAGTAAAATGAAGCATGCACCTAGCAGCTCGCACATCACATCTGAAATGTATGTGAGTGTTCAACACACTGCTGTGATTCAAACCCCAACTTACATCAGAAACTCTCATCAATGAAGACAGCAGGAGATAATTAGTGCCAACCCATCAATACATCTTTACCTTCTGCTTCTACAGAGTTAAAATTAATAGAGGGGGGAAATGATGGCAAAAATGTACATATAAAATCTGACATTTGATATTATACTTAGCCAAAAGTTGTGGGGTTTGTTTTTTGTTTTTTTTTTTTTCATTATTTGTCTTTCCAGGCCTGGCACTGAGGGTTTCTGCCTTGTAAGAACTTGACACAGAGCCTTGACTTTAACTTTAGGGTGAATTACAGAAGCTTCTGCTGGCTTCTCCCCGAGGGAATGATCTTTGATCCAAGAAGAGGAGAGAAAATGCCAGGAGCATAATGAGTGTTTGTGACTGAGACAAAAACCCAGCTTGGGGCCCTTGCAAGTAAAACTAGTGAGTCAGATTTCTCAGCTTGGAGGCAGTGGTCACAGTCAAGAAGAATCAGTGTGGTTTCAGATCCCACATGCAGACCTTCTTTGGACCCTCAAGTCTCTGAGCAGCACAGAACTAGCTGGAGTGTTCAGAGATCCATCCCAGGTCCCAGGCCTCCCCAGTCTGGGCACAACTCAGGCCATAAGAAATAGCAGAGGCCAGCCCAGGTAATGCTCAGGTATTGATGAAAACCAGAGGTGAGCATTCAGGCCACCACTCTCCATGGAAATATCTTTTTTTTTTCCAGAGTCAGATTAAGACTCTAGAGGCCCAAAGTTCAGAAAATATCGTGGAGGCTACCATATGGTATTCAAAATTAAAACTGCACTGAAAGGCTTATAACTAGTCTAATGAAGAGCTTAATTATAAAGATAAATCACTCAGCAAATAATTACTGAGTTTTTGATGCACAGAAGGCATGGTTTTCAGGTGCTGCAGATTCAGGAGTGAGCAAAACAAAGTCCTGCCCTCATGATTACAAGAGGAAAAAAGAAAATCCTATTTTCACGTATATATACTATATCCCCTATATCTTATACATATTTCCTCACAAATATAATTTCACATACTTTACAGAGGAGTAAAGTAGGAGATATTTTCTTATAAATTTTATATCTGATACAACCTATAATATATAGTTTCATATAAGCAGATATGGGCTTCCCAGGGGGCACTAGCAGTAAAGAACCCACCTGCCAATGCAGGAGACATAAGAGACATGGGTTCGATCCCTGAGTTGGGAAGATCCCCTGGAGGAGGGCATGGCCACCCACTCCAGTATTCTTGCCTGGAGAATTCCATGAACAGGAGCCTGGTGGGCTAAAATTCATAGGGTCACAAAAGTTACATGACTGAAGCAAGTTAGCACACACCCGTGCATAGGCAGATCCTATATATATCCTTTCATATATATGTAGTTTCACATATATAGTTTTCTCCATGGAGGTAAAAAATAGGATATATATGTCAATATCCTGTTTGTATATTGTTTATTTACAGAGGCATATTGCATATATATATATATATATATTCTATATAATCTATCTATATCCTATAGAAAATTTCATCTTTTTTAATCAATTAATTTTAATTTTTGGCTAAGTCAGAGTCTTAGTTGTGGCATGTGGGATCATGTGTCAAATCATCATGGTTGTATGCCTTAAACTTACACAATGTTACATGTTGAATTCATCTCATTAAAGCAAGGAGGGGAAAGCGAGCAAAAAAACAGGTCTAATATTGAAACCAGGGGTGATTCTGGTTTTTTGTCTCTGTGAAAACAAAATGCATAAAAACAGGAAGGATTACAATAGCTGTAATAACAAAGTCATAAAGTACAGTAAACTTAAATAAGCCTTCATGATGCTTATAAAAATAAAAGAGTAAATCAATTTTCATATTTCATCCGACTTAATCCATCGTTGATTTTTCACACTGATTTCAAATACAGCTAAGAAAGAAAAATACTGGAGGTAAAATGTGACCCAAGGCTGACACTGTTGATTAGGAAGCGCGTCCTGGTTTGGGTGATGTTACAGAGAGAAGGCGAGAAGAACAGTCTAAGGACAGATGAAATTCAGTCCTTTTTTTAGGGACAGAATCCTACTAGGCTCGTAAAGTCTGCTTTAGGCAAATGCTAGATTCTTAAAAGGGTTCTTTCTGTTTGTTTTAGTTTTCAGTATCCTTAGGGAAGGTGTGCCTAATGCTCAAAGCAGGAGGCATATTGGCTAACACTTCAAAGGTGTTCCCACTTGAAATTGAAAATCAGCCTTTAAGAAAGTAGCCAAAGACCACCCTCATCTCCTTGTCTATGGCCCCTTCCTCCCTCCGTCTACAAAGTCAGCAGAGTTGCATCTCTGTGCTCGCTCCGATTCCCTTTTTCTGCCTCTGTCCCCCACTTCCAAGGGCCCCCTGGCTACGCTGGGCCCTCCTGAGTCACCCAGGATGGTCTTTGTGTCTCACTGATCACAGACTTGACTCCATCCACAACCTCTGTCATGCAACCCAATCTGTCCACAGTTTCCAGGAGGCAGGGTGTTGACATCCTTGGGGGCGCGTTGTCCTGCCCACCACAGGCTACCTTGCCAACATCTCAGCCAACCTGATGTGCTTCTCTTGAAATTTAGACGACGAAGTGTCACATACACCCTTTTCTCTAATGAGCATCTCTGGCTTAAAGGTGACATGACAGGAGAGAGAAAAACCAAACACAGTCTCCCATGGCTTGCAATGGCCATGCACACCTTCCTCCAGGTTGAACATCACACGTTTCATCCATCAGTAGAGGGGACTGGGTCAGCCCAGCCCAGCCCTTCATATCCAGCTACACTTTGCAGGAGTGGGTGGTAGCCAAGTGCCATATTCCTTTGCATGTCCCTCTTACCTCTTGCAAGCTCACCCCCACCATCACCTAATCTCTTGGCTTTAACTCCAAAGCCTGAGCAGGAACCCTACCCCTTACTTCTCAACAGTTGGAGACTTGAGAGTTTTCACCTCAAACCACCCTTTTAGTCTCACTTTCATTATCTCCAAGCAGTATCAGACACTTTGTTGGTTCAAGGGCTCCCACACGTTCAGAGTATGGGTCACCAGCCTCTGACATTGTGAAGAGGGATAGTTTGGATGCCTCCAAATGCTATAGGTATTTGGAGGGGCTTCCTTCTGTTAGTTTGATGGATAGTAACCTCTCAAGGACTTTCCTCTCCTTTCTCCTGGGGGCCTGAGGAACAGAGAGATTTTCCTGTCAGAAACACTATCCTCCCACAATAAAACAACCCCTTATTCTGCAATCCCAGTCCCCTCGTTGACCAGCCATGGCTGACTTGAGCATATTGGGGGACAGTGTTTCCATTCACCAAAATACTGAAAAGCAGGTTCGTGGGGCCAGGAGGAGATATGAAGTTTAAACAGTATAGCCACGCTGTGTTTGATATTTCAGATGCTGAAGGAATAGTGTAATCAGGACAGCTAATAGGTAGAATGTAATTTAGTGTATTTCTTACATTGGGCCACTTTTTGAATGGAGGGAGATGGTATTCATGATGAAAGATGTAAAGCTGACTTGTCCTGGGCAAACCAGGGTGTGCAGTGACCCCAAATAGGAGCCAAGGGGCTGTGCTTGCTTCACTGGCTGTGGTGCATCTGATATTTAGGGCAAGAATTCTGAGCTCAGAGAAACTGAACCATGAGCACTGATGTGTTTTCTGTGGCTCAGAGCCGGAAAGCAGTCTCTCACTGAATAGCAATCTATAATTGAATGCCATTTCCAAAGGAAAAGTCACCCCTGAGGTTAGACTTGGAAGGAACACGATAGTGATTCTGGAAGGCCTCTGGGGTTCACACACTGAGTGGTTCAGTTTAAGGAAAATTCACGTCCTGGATCCTTTCATGTAGTATTTTCTAAGGTAGAATATACAACATTTTTCTAGAGGGTGAGAAGAACACTTTCTATATTAGCAGTTTCTATTTATTTTAATGTTTACTAGGCTAACATATGTCTGGGACATCCAACTGTGATTTTACGGATATTCTTCCTTGGGACCAGACTAAATTTAAAAAGTTGTTAGTATAAAGAAGATGTAAAGAAACATATTAGTAAACGATAATACAGGTGGTACGTGGGAAGAATAACAAACAGTGAAGGTGGTACACAAGGGATCAGACAATGCCTCTTTGACATATGATTGCATTAATGTGGAGAAACTGTTACCTTCTTCAATAAGCGTGGGTAACCCTCTTCATGGAGACGGGAGATGGCTCTGTTGTGTACTCATAAAAGTATGACTCTATAGGAAAAGACACGGGTAAGACCCCAGTGTCATACAATGATTCCTAGAATGCCAGAACTGTAGGTCATCATTCTAACTGTGAGGATGCAGTGGTACGAAAAAGAAACCTCTACTTTGTACAGCTGCCTTTATTAGTATTTTTAAAAAGTAAAGGTTCTGGGGACTTCCCTGGTGGTCCAGTGGCTAAGACCACACTCCCAAATGCAGGGTCCCAGGTTCAATCCCTGGTCGGGGAACTAGATCCCACATGCTGCGACTAAAGATCCTGCTTGCTGCCTCAAAGCCTGATGATCTCATGTGACACAACTAAGACACAAAGCAGCCAAATAAATATATATATATATATATATATATTAAATTAAAAGTTCTGGTTTCATGATTATGATAGAGGTTTATAACCTAAGCTACATTTAAAATACCTTTTAAGTAATACAATTTGAGACTTTCACTCCAGTTTCTCCCTGCTCACTCTTCCATCACCACCACCACATCCCTGACACCCTTGCCTAAATCCCTCCAGCCTCATTTTGCAAGACTGTGAAGCTTAGTTCAGTTCAGTCGCTCAGTCAAGTCCAACTCTTTGTGACCCCATGGACTGCAGCACACCAGGCTTCCCTGTCCATCACCAACTCCCAGAGCTTGCTTAAACTCATGTCCACTGAGTCTGTGATGCCATTCAACCACCTCATCTCTGTCATCCCCTTCTCCTCCTGCCTTCAGTCTTTCCCAGCACCAGGGTCTTTCCCAATGAGTCAGTTCTTCGCATCAGGTGGCCAAAGTATTGGAGTTTTGGCTTCAGCATCAGTCCTTCCAATGAATATTCAGGACTGACTTCCTTTAGGATGGACTGGTTTGATCTTGCAGCTTGAAGCTTGAGCCTTGAAGCTACTCACTTATTAATAGTATTCTCCCATCTCCCCCTCTCCATCTGTATCTGTTACAGTAAGGCTTGCTGCTGTAGCAAATAAAGCTCCATATTTAAGAAGCCTAACACAATCAGAGTTTACTTTACCTTTCTACAATCTTGGCATTGGTTGTCATCCTCCACGTGGTGATTTAGGGATCGGAGTTCCTTCCATCTTGTGGCTTCTCCATCCCCTGGGGCTCCTCTAGCGCCATCTGGTGGAGCTGCGGAGAGCGTGGCGAATCACGCACAAGGGTTGATGGCTAGGCCTGAGCGGGATGTGCCTCTGCTCTCCTGTCATTGGCTGGGACACAGTCACATGGTCTTACCTAAATGCAAGGGGGGCTGGGTGTGTGCTGACAAAGAAGTTCTCGGGGTGGAGGGGACTCAGGTCTAAAGAAGTAGGAGAGCCTGTAGGCAGCTAATTATATTAAATTGACACATGTGTCATGTAGGAAAGGTATGCTTTACCAAAGATTTTTATAACACATAAAAATATGATAGCTAAAATGTACTAAATATTCACTTTTTAAAAAGTTTAAAGTATAGTTGATTTACAGTGTTTCAGGGGTACAGTGAAGTGCTTCTTTTATTCATGTATATACGTATATATGTGTGTGTCTGTGTTTGTTTTTTTTTCAGATTCTTTTCCATTTTAGTTTATCACAAGATAGTGAATATAGTTCCCTGTGCTATGAAGCAAGACCTTGTTGATTATCTGTTTTCTGTAAAGTAGTGTGTATATGTTAATCCTGTACTCCTAATTTATCCCCCACCCTCACTTTGATGGCCATAAGTTTGTTTTCAATGTCTGTGAGTCTATTTCTGTTTTGTAAATAAGTCCATTTGCATAATATTTTAGATTCCACATATAAGTGATATCATATATTTGTCTTTCTCTGTCTTACTTCACTTAGTATAATAATCTTTAGGTCCCCTGATGTGGCTTCAAATGGCATTATTTTATTCCTTTTTATGGCTGAGTAATATTCCATTATGGAGAAGGAAATGGCAACCAACTCCAGTATTCTCTGGAAAATCCTATGGACAGAGGAGCCGGTGGGCTATAGTCCATGGGGTCGCCCAGAGTCAGATACTACTTGGTGACTAAACCACCAACATTCCATTGTGTATATATACCACACCTTTATTCACTCATCTGCTGATGGACATTTAGGTTGCTTCCATGTCTTGGCCGTTATAAATAGTGCTGCTATGAATAAACATTGTTTTAATAAGTTCTAAACCTTCACAAGATACTAATATTATACTAAGACTTATGTGGCCATCCAGTGGTTAAGATTCCACACTTCCAATGCAAGGGGTGTAGGTTTGATCCCTGGTCTAAGAACAAAGATCCCACATGCTGCATGGTGCAGCCAAAAGAAAAAAAAAGATACTAATATCATGCAAAATCAATTGTGAAGAAATAAAGTTGTCCTTTGCAGTGAATTTGCAATTGCTGTTACAGTTTAGCAAGTAGTGATGAGTACACACTAACCCTTCATGGTCTTGCTGGTCCCAGCGCTGTCCTGAGCACTTAGACCCGTCGCTCGCTTTGCCCTCCTAATGTCCCCATGAGGAAGGTCCTGTGTTATAGATAAGGAGGCGGGGGCATGTGCCCAAGCTTGGACTCAGGCTGTCTGGCTCCAAGCTTCACCAGGATGCTCATCACAGATGAAGACAATTTGTGATGAAGGAGACAGAAGGGAGAGTCCTTTTTCAGGAGGCGGGGAGGCAGCAACAGTGCAGCCGGCAGAGGGATGGGGTGGATAATCACACAAAGGATGGGGCAGGGAGGAAGCAGACCCCTTTGCTGCACAGGAGATGCCTGGACCCCTTTCTGGTGGAGCATGACCTTATGCAGAGGCAGGGGAGCAATGAAGGTTGGATTTGGCCCCAGCAGAGCAGGTGAAGCTGGGCCACAGGCAGACACACCCAGAGGGCTCCTGAAAGCAGCTACAGACACAACTGCCCAAATCAGCCTCGATGAACAGGACTCAAAGCAGAGGTGCATCAGACAGGGGCCTTTGGCTCCCCTCGACTTCAAATATGCAGAGGTTTCTGCACTCTGAATAGATGAACAAGGCAAACCCCCTTGGGCTTACTCCCTGCCCCTCCAAGGGGCTCCCAGCAGCCCCTCAAGACCCTGCAGAAGGGTCTGGCCTTTTGCAGACTTCACGCCTCTCTGAACCCTGCTGTTGATGGGAGTCAGGCTCAATGCCTAATCTTGACTTTTTAGTGCAACCCTCCACAGGTCTGAGCATTTCTGGTGACAACTCCATTTAGAGGTTTCCCATGGTGTTGTCAGAGGAAAATCACTTTATTAAAACAGGATTGTTTTAATACAATTTAATAATTGTTTTAATTAAAACAGGGCCTCTGGATTGTTTCAGTATATGCGTGGCTCCGTACTAAGTCACTTCAGTCGTGTCTAACTCTTTGCAACCGTGGACTGTAGCCTGCCAGGCTCCTCTGTTCCTGGGATTCTCCAAGCAAGAATATGGGAGGGGGCTGCCATGCCCTCCTCCAGGAGATCTTCCTGACCCAGGGATCGAACCTGTGTCTCATGTCTCCTGCTTTGGCAGGCAGGTTCTTTACCACTCGAGCCGCCTGGGAAACCCCTATGCAGTCTACTTCAGAGCAAAGTTGCTTAAGTTCAGCAGTGTGGAGGTGATTAGATAGATAGATAGATAGATAGAGAGATAGATAGATAGATAGATAGATGATAGATAGATAGATAGATAGATAGATAGATAGATAGATGGGCTTTCCTGATAGTTCAGTTGGTAAAGAATCCACCTGCAGTGCAGGAGACCCTGGTTGGATTCCTGGGTCAGGAAGATCCCCTGGAGGAGGGCATGGCAACCCACTCAAGTACTCTTGGAATTCTCTGGTGGCTCAGCTGGTAAACAATCCTCCTGCAATGCAGGAGACCTGGGTTTGATCCCTAGTTTGGGAAGATCCCCTGGAGAAGGGAAAGGCTACCCACTCCAGTATTCTGGCCTGGATAATTTCATAGACTATAGTCCATGGGGTGGCAAAGAGTTGGGCACAACTGAGCAACTTTCACTTTCTTTTAGATAAATAGATAGAACTGTAAGCATTCCTTTGGGAAATCTTAAAGCAACCGATTTTGAGAAGCAAACTTAGAATGTTGTACATACTAAATTCCCAGTTGTTGATATATTTGGAAATGACTGGGGGGTAGGGGGAAAGCTTCACTTTCTAGGTGGAGAAATTCATCAAGAATTTGCAATGTGATGACTTGTCTTCATCAGTTCCTTTGTTCTTATTTATTTAGGTTTGGCTTTTCTGGGTCTTCGTTCTGAGCAGGCTTTCTCAAGTTGTGGCGAGCGGAGGCTACTCTCTAGTTGCAGTGCGTAGGCTGCAGTGGCTTCTCTTGTTGCAGAGGACAGGCTCTAGGTACACGGGATTCAGTAGTTGTAGCATGTGGGCTCAGCTGTTTGGCGCATGGGGTTACTTGGCCCATGGCATGTGGGATCTTCCTGGATCAGGGATCAAACCCATGGCCCCTGCATTGGCAGGCGGATTCCTAACCACTGGACCACCAGGGAAGTCTTCCTTTGTTTGTTTTAAATGCTCTTTTGATTGAAAATGCGATTCTTTTTTCTGTCCCGCTATACCCTTTGTCCTAGTGCTGACAGATAATAGAAATCATCTTTTCTTGAAACCTTAGAAAGGCTTTTTCCTCTGTAGCTGGTCATCTACCCTCCCCCTTGCCCTATGCATCCTCTGGTCCTTTCCTTGCAGCAGTGTCAACAGGCTCCTGCATCTTCTCTCTCTGGAGGTAGAAGTGGGAATTTTAACCTGATCAGCTTCAAGTTCAGTTCCAACACGATTCTGTAGTTTTAGAAAATAAACAAGTTCAGCCAAGATTCAACCCGGCTCACGTTCATTGGTGTTAGACTTGAGGTTCTGTGAAATAATTCCAACCCAGGTTCTGTTTGCTTTGTTTAGCAGATTAGTCCCCTCTCTTCTGTGGGGCTCAGCCTTGGGTCAGCTCAGGTCACCTGAAGCAGAAGCATACGCTCCCACCTCCTGGCTTTGCCCAAACGCTTGTCCTGTTTTTCCTCAGAATTTAATGCATGAAACATTTCTGATCAAACAACCAAAGGAGATGTTTATTAGGAAAGAGGAAGTAGGCTAAGGGGAGGGGCATGAAGCCCCCTCTGAGTCAGACTCAGCACCTTTTCTAGATCACCAGATAATACAGGGCCAAAGAGAACAAGTCATTGGGAAAAAAGAAGGAAAAAAAAAATCCTAAAGATATGATCACAAGTGTATATTCTTAGAGTGGATTGTGCCTGAGGATGGATGGTCTTGAACTTCACATATAAAGCCATGAAGAGACTTAACATCCAGTGTAGCTCTTCTGTAGGTTATGGGGATGCCGTGAACATGCCCAGGACTGACATAGCCCCTGAGCCCCCCATTCCTGTAAGCATTTTGGCCCCGCAAAACCCCATCAGCTAGTACTCTTCTCTTTTGCTTTGGAACAGCCCATACAGAGGACAGGCCGCAGAGGAGAGGAGCTCTGAAGAACTCAGTCCTCTACTGAAATGCAACAGCAAACAGGCACTCCTGAACCAAGACCAGCTTCTGCATTCATTCCTGGTTATTTGTGAGATGTGAGGAATTCTGACAACCAGAGGCATGAGATAGGAGAGCATCCCTAGTCCTCTTGGAGCCCATCCAGATCCTTCCATCTTCCCCGCCCTGTTGCGGGCGGTGATGCATGGTTTCCTGGCTCCGTTAGAGTCTGTCTTGCCGAGGACCACAGACTCAGTGGTGGCGGGGAGCCTGGTGACGTGAGTGGTTGGGGAGGGGGCATGTGGAGGGCACGTATGTGCACACTGTTCTCCCAAGGCAGCTTCTGTTGTCTCTCTTGTAATAAAACCATGTCCACAGGGAAATTTACCTCTGTGAAAAGAAAAACATCAACATTAGCTCAACAATAAATGGCAACCAGCATGTAACTTTTCTTCAGAGGGAAAACATGGAGGGCTTTCTGTAAAACTGAGGGGAAGGTCCCCACCAAAGGGGGGCAGCCACCACTGATAGCTTACGGTGAATGATGTCCGATTCACGATCTCCAAAGAAGATTTAGTTTCGGGACCAGAGACCAGGCTTGACCACTCAAGGCTCTTGTGTGGCAGAAGTTTTATTACAATGAAAAGAGGCAGAGAAAGTTTCTGACATAGACATCAGCAAGGGGATGGAGAATGCACCCCCCTTGCTAGAGTTAGCAAGGAAGGAAATTACATACTTTTTTACTTAGGTATTACAGTAAATCAAATGAATGTCTCAAGGTTGTGAAATTTTTACCAGACCCACTCCCACAATTTACATTTAGGATAACAGGATTAGAACTTAACTATAGAAAGATCCTACCAGACCCACTCCCATAATATACGTTCTAAGATATCAGGATTAGTCAGAAGGTTTTTAGGAAGGAGAAACTGTCTGCAAGCAGGATACATTGTTGGCTCAGAGGTTAAAGCGTCTGCCTTCAATGCGGGAGACCTGGGTTCGATCCATGGATCGGGAAGATCCCCTGGAGAAGGAAAAAGAAACCCACTCCAGTATTCTTGCCTGGAGAATCCCATGGATGGAGGAGCCTGGTAGGCTACAGTCCACAGGGTCACAGAGTCGGACACGACTGAGCGACTTCACTTTCACAGAGTTTAAACTGAGTTGTTTGTTGTGTAATCATCACTTCCGGGCTTAAAGAAAAAAACTGTTTTATGTGACAAGACTAAGGAATGTAAAGGAAAAAAAGTTGTCCTTTCCTCCTGGAGAATTCCAGACCCCTCTCTCCTCCTCGAGAGCCCCAGACCCCTCTCTCCTCAGGGACCCCCAGGCTTTTTATCAATATGCCTAGGAATTGACTCTCTCATCACCTGGCCCCAAATAATCGTCCCTGTGACCAGATGCTGGCCCAGTGCTGCCAGAGCTAGTAACTCTTCAAGAGAAACTAGAAATATAGGTTCTTGGGTTAAATATCTCTCTCTCTTTTGGTGGGTAACAGCTTTATTGGTGGGCTTCTGTCCTGGCTCAGTGCTAAAGAATCCACCTGCCAAGCAGGAGATGCAGGTTTGATCCCTGGTCGGGAAGATCCCCAGGAGAAGGAAATGGCAACCCACTCCAGTGTTCCTGCCTAGAGAATTCCATGGACAGAGGAGCCTGGAAGGCTATAGTCCATTGGGTCGCAAAGAATCAGACAGGACTGAGCAGTCACACAAGGTATAGAGAGCTGATACAGATATCCACTGATATCTATAGAAGTAGATATGAATGTATGTGTACAAACACACGGAGACACATGCACACAGACACACTCACACACCCACTAGTTTTGTTTTTCTAGAGAACCCTGACTGATACACCATCCCACCAAGGCAAGTGTGGGTGGTTTTGGTCTTGCTTATTTTGTGGTTGCAGGATGCAACCACCATTCAGCAGGAAGGCCGATTGCTTTTGCTCCACATTTCATTCATATGGTGGCAGAGGAATCCTTCATACCTTCGCTCATGCCTACCCCCGCCCGTGTTCCGTGTTTGACGTCTGTCAGAAGCTTTGCTAGGTGCTAGGGACACTGAGATGAATAAAACACTTGGTGGCAGTAAGAAACAGAGGAATCTGTCTGCACTAAACGAAAAACAGCTTTTCAAATCAGGGCACTAAAGTATTACATGGGAGATGATAGAAAAATGAATGGAGCGTAACAGGTCTGCACAGGAGGGAACAGTCTCCGCTGCACAGAGGAAGAGGGGGATCAAAGGATGACTCTGAAGCTGGATCAGCCGAGATTAAACAGGGTCTCATCCAGTGTGTGGTCTAGAAGAGATGCATCCTAGGCAAAGGAAATGGCTTTTCACAAGGCAGAGGGGAAAACAGCCTGGATCCTACATCTGGCAGGTTAACCTAGAGTTAGAGCTAGGACCTCGCTGGGAAATCGGGCAGGAGAGGTGGGAAGGGATCAACTAGAGAGCCATCAATACATGTGCCCTGCTAAGGTTTGGCCTTTATCCTGCAGGGATGGGAGCCATTGCGTAGATTTCAGAAACGCAATGGCATCTTCAGATTTCCATTTCAGAAAACTCTCCCTCATGTTTCAGAATCAATCAAAGCAGGGTGAAGAATCAGAGGCAGAGAGATCAATCTGGAGGTCATTGTAGTAGTCTGGGTGAGACATGATAAAGTAGGGATACAGAGAAGAGGACGTATTTTAGAGACTTTATTTTAGATGGAGTCTGCCAGCTTGGATGACTGATCGGGTATCGGAAATGAAGGAGGAGGAGGAATTTCAGACGCCTTCCACAATTCTGGATGGAGAGTAGTACCTGACCTCTAAGACAGAGAAGAAACAAATCTGAAGAGAAATGAACTTAGTTTGTTTATAATGAGTATGCGCTGCCTGCAGCATTTCCTGTCTCTGCTCACAAATCCCGTCCACACTGCTACAACCTGAGTCCAGCCACCATCATCCTTTACCTGGATAATTGCAACATCCTTCTTATGGGTCTCCATATTTCCTTCCATGATCCCATAAAGTCCACCAAATCGTGTCCTCTCTCTGCTGAAGCCCTCCAATATCTTGTCATCCCCTCCAGGGGAAAAAAAAATCTAAACTCCTTTCCATGGTTTATAAGGCTCGATGTCATCTGACCCCAACTCTCACCATGTTTCTCTTACCGGATTATGACTACCCTGGTCTGCTTTCCTTTTCTTTTGGAGGGCAGTGCTTGATGAGCCAGGAGACAACAGAAGAGACTTATGCTCTCTGCCCTTTCTGCTTTCTGTCTGCGATGCTCTTACCCTGCATCTGGGGTTGGCTACCTCCTTCCCATCACTCGACTCTCAAATGTCACTTTCTCAAAGACCTTTCCTGACCACCCTCATCTTAAGCAGTCCCATTCCTCTATTTAATCTTTCCCATCATTTTCTTCACAGACCTTCAGTTCAGTTTCAGTTCAGTCGCTCAGTCGTGTCTGACTCTTTGCAACCCCATGAATTGCAGCACGCCAGGCTTCCTTGTCCATCACCAACTCCCAGAGCCCACTCAAACTCATGTCCATCATGTCAGTGATGACATCCAATCATCTCATCCTCTATCGTCCCCTTCTCCTCCCGCCTTCAGTCTTTCCCAGCATCATGATCCTCTTCCAATGAGTCAGTTCTGCGCATCAGGTGGCCAAAGTACCGGAGTTTCAGCTTCAGGATCTGTCCTTCCAGTGAATATTCAGGACTGATTTCCTTTAAGATTGACTGGTTGGATCTCCTTGCATTCCAAGGGACTCTCAAGAGTCTTTTCCAGTGCCACAGTTCAAAAGCATCAATTCCTCGGCACTCAGCTTTCTTTATAGTCCAACTCTCACATCCATACATGACTACTGGAAAAACCATAGCTTTGACTAGATGGACCTTTGTGGTAAAGTAATGTCTCTGCTTTTTAAAATGCTGTCTAGGTTGGTTGTAGCTTTTCTTACAAGGAGCAAGTGTCTTTTGATTTCATGGCTGCAGTCACCATCTGCAGTGACTTTGGAGCCCCAAAAAATAAAGTCTCTGTTTCCATTGTTTTCCCATCTATTTCCCATGCTATCCAAAAGTTTCCCTGTGAGATCCATGAAAGCAGAGACCTGACTTCCTTGTCTTCAGCATCTTCTGGATGCCCAGAGCAGTGCAGGGCACAGAGTCGGAGCTCCGTGTGTCAGTATGCAGAGAGCAAGGGCTCTCTAAGTTGTGGCATTCGGCCTCAGTAGCTGTGTGTGGGTTTAGTTGCCCCAAGGCACATGGGATCTTAGTTCCCTGATCAGGAATCAAACCCATGTCCCTTACATTGGAAGGTGGACTCTTAACCACTGGACCACCAGAGAATCCCTACTCATTTCAAACCACATGGGCTCTCCATCTTCTGGTTGATTTTTTCATATCATTCATCATGTTCCAACCTACTACATAGTGTACTTATCTATCATATTTATCATATTGATTGTTTATTGTCTCTACCCACATTAGAATATATGCCCCACAAGAACAGGAATTTTTGTTTTATTGACTGATGGAGCCCATGTAGGAACATTTCTCATTGAGCACTCATTAGGTCCTCAATAAAATATTTGTTTTAATGAATGAATTCATTGACAACTTACAAGTGAGAGTAATCCTTGGGATTCCACTTGTAAGTGTTTAATGATATTTTTTTCCCTTTCATCCTGTTAATTCCCCATTTCCTGAGAATTAAATATCACCCGTTGTGGTTTTGCCAACATGATAATTTTCAGGGCTTTGGAATCCCCAAACCATGTGCCATGTTAAAGAGAAGACTCTAGTGGGACTTCCTTAGTGGTCTGGCACGTAAGAATCCACCTTCCAAGGCAAGAGACATGGGTTTGATCCCTGGTCCAGGAACTAAGATCCCAGGTGCTGTGGGCCACGTAAGCCCATGCGCTACAACTGCTGAACCACACGGAACAACCCTGCATGCCACAGCTAAGACCTAATGCAGTCAAATAAGTAAATACATATTCACAGAGAGAGAGGAAGCTATGGCATTGGGCAAAGCCTTTTGAAGGCAACTCTTGGCTTTATTGGCATATTTCCCTTCCAGTGTGTTTGACAGACTGTTTCCCAAATGGCAGCTTTTGTTCTCAGCCTGACACTGTTCTCCGTGCCTGGCACTCTGCTTGGTCACAGCTGGGACTGGGCAATGCCCAACGCATGTCGAGGGAAGTAGCTGTATTTCTCAGGCACTAATTGCTGAACTTGGTCCTCACGCCTGCGACGAGCAGGGCCAGGCTGCCATCACTGGCTGCCCTTCAGCAAAGCTAATTACTGACAGTGAGATCCTCACACTCTCTCAGAGGCCCCAGCAAAAGCCTCAAAATGGATTTTAATGCCTGTAATGAAAAGAAATGTATTCTCAGTAGGGCTGTAGAAAGTCATCCAAGCAAAGTGAATAGGAGATAGAGAGTTCCAGAAGACCAGGATTTGCCTGGTTCTAGCACAGAGAACATAAAAGTGATATTTCTAATATCTAGATGTCTCAGGACTTCTCTGGCAGTCCAGTGTGGTTAAGACTCCATGATTCCATTGCAATGGGCAGAGGTGCAATTCCTGATTGGGGAGTGAAGATCGTGCATGCCTTTTGGTGTGGCCAAAAATAAGTTTCTTTTAAAAATTAAATTGATATTTAGACTTCTTTTGAAGACCTGTTTTCTTCTATGGCTTTTGCCATGTGGTGGGAAGATTTTCTGAAGTTCAAGTTGTTCAACTGCTAAGTTGTGTTTGACTCTCTGACCCCATGAACTGTAGCACACCAGGCTTCCCTGTCCTTCACTATCTCCCGGAGGTTGCTCAAACCCATGTCCATTGAGTCAGTGATGTTATCTAACCATCTCATCTCTGCCATTCCCTTTTCCTCCTGCCCTCAGTCTTTCCCAGCCTCAGGATCTTTTCTTTTTTTTTCCCTGAGTTTCTCACTACATCATTTTATTTCACCCAGTTTTCCAAGTCCTGACTCTTTCTTCAAATTCGTGCAGTCATTCTTAAATCACACAACCAAATCATCCAAAAGGTTTTTTTTTTTTAAGATTGTATTTTTTGGTAAGTTCAGTTCAGTTACTCAGTCATGTCCGACTCTTTGTGACCCCATGGACTGTAGCGCACCAGGCTTCCCTGTCCATCACCAACTTCCGGCGTTTACGCAAACTCATGTCCATTGAGTCAGTGATATCATCCAACTATCTCAACCATTGTCGTCCCGTTTTCCTCCCGCCTTCAATCTTTCCCAGCATCAGGGTCTTTTCTTTTTTTTTTTCATTTATTTTCTAGTGAGTCAGCTCTTTGCATCAGGTGGCCAAAGTATTGGAGCTTCAGCTTCAGCATCAGTCCTTCCAATGAATATTCAGGAGTTATAGTTATAAATGGCAGCTGCATCTGAGCCCAATAGAACCATATCACATGTGAATTTGTCATGGAAATTCAAGTACACACATGAGCTTAGAGAGGGAATTTTTTTTTTTTTTTTTTTTTGCCATGCCATGAGGCCTGTGGGATCTTAGTTCCAAGACCAGGGATCAAACTGGTGCCCCCTGCATTGGTGTCTTAATCATGGACCACCAGGGAAGTCCCTCAAAAGAGAAGTCTTAATCAAAGAATAAGGAGATTTCACACCTTCCACATGCAGAGGAGCTTCCTGGGGGCAGTGGGGAGAAGGGAGCCAGAATCTACTCTTCCCTGATGATCGCCGTCCCCAGACAGTGCTCAGGATGTGAGCATCTCCCTGCAGTAGCTTCTGAAAATGCCTAGTATCACACAGCATGGTCCTTGACCCAAGCCCCCTCATTGGATCCAGCGCTCAACCGAAAAATGATGACCAATTCTAGAGCTGGGAGGGTGCCGGACCATGTTGGAATTACTGAGACAGTTGCTGGGTCCAATGCAATGCTTCTCAAAGGAGTTTGCAATGAAAGGGGTGGAGGTGTAAGTTCTGCAAAATATTTTGCCTTACATCCTCACCTCTATAGGAGATTTCATTCTGCTAAAACTAGAAGGTTCTTGGGCATGACAAAAACAAACTTGGGGCCTTCCCTGGTGGCTCAGTGATAAAGAATCTGCCTGCTGACACAGGAGATGTGGGTTCAATTCCTGGTCCAAGAAGATCCCGAATGTGGTGGATCACCAAGCCCATGCACCACAACTACTGAGCCTGTGCTCTTGAGCCCAGGAAACGTACCTACTGAAGCCCTCTCGCCCTAGACCCCATGCTCCGCAACAACAGAACCCATCACAATGAGAAGCCCTCGAACCACAACTAGAGAGTGGCCCCCACTCTCTGCAATGAGAAGAAAGCCCCAGCAGCAGCAAAGACCCACCATAGCCAAATATAAATAAAATTATTTCTTTTAAAAAAACAAACTTGGAAGGCTAAGGATCCTAATTTCAGGATGTTAGGTAGACAAAGCATCATTGCATTTGCAACAATAATCAATTTTGTTAAGCAGCCTTGCTTTTATTAGGATGATTTCATTTATATAGCACTTTATAGGTTTCCAAATAATTTCTTATATTCTCCTCATTTACAGAAACTTGTAAGACAGATGAGGAAGCGGAAACACATAATGTTAAATGACATTCTTGGTATCTGATGGGCAAGTCAGAAGTGACATAGAAACCTAGCTCTGGATATCATGTGCTGGGGTCATCTCAGCCCGACATGTTGCTTTCCCTAGAAAAACAGATCATCGTTTTTTCAGACTGCCTAATTATGACTTTGAAGGAGTTTTTATATAGTCAGGCTAAGCTCATTCTTGTCCAATTCTTATTAAAATAGAAGTGCATTTCCCTCTTCTTTTGAACCACAACTTAAAATGATTCCGAAATTCAAGCAATTGGAAGATAGGCTTGGCTTTCTTCACAATCTCTGAAAACCCTGAAAAAGAATGGCAGATTTTCATCACCTGTTCCACACAGGCAGATTGTTAAAAAGCTGAGCATTTCGTATGGGGATGAGACAATCCATCAGGTAGAAGTTAAAGCCCCTCCCTCAGGATTCACTCAATGCATTAGTCATTACGGACATTCATAAAAATAATCACGCACATCTCTGTCTCCATTCACAAATGCAAAGTGACAGCCTATGACTTAGCTACAAAAATGATATTATCAGGATGAAAGGAATTGGAGAGGAAATTGAGGCTATGGGAAGGAGAAAGTGGAAGAATTGAACATTGGCATAAATATAAATCACAAAAGAAGATTGCATTAATGCAATGTGAGAGTCAGAACCTGCCCTGCTGGTGTTGAAAAGATCATATACTCACGTGATGAAGAGTCCCCCAGGCTGGGAATCTTTGGTGAGAAATAAGCAGGGTTTGGACCAAAAGGAGGCAGCTAGAAACAGGCTGCTTGAGCTGGCCTGAGAAATAATGTCTCATTAGAGAACATCCTTTCCTTTTCTACAATTTTTTAGGTACAATGTAAGAGAAATATCCAGGGACACAAAGTATCATGCCCTTCATCTCACAAGTAGTTTTTCTTAAAACATGGTCCATTTTAGAGACTTTTAGAGGAGGCAAGGTTTATTCATCTTTATAGCAATAAATCCTGGGCATATTTGCTTGCTCTCTTCACTGTAATTTGTACCTCACATCTGTTGGTGATTAGTTACTGCCTCGAGGATCTTCTCTGCTAGTCTCAGATGTCATCATCTTTTATTTATTCACAGTTTGCATATACTAAGAGCATTCGAGAAACAATCTCCCCTCATTGCTTCACCCCTAACCTAGAAAGAGCAGCTCTAAGTGAGAAAGGGATTTGGAGACTTCCTGATTATTCATGAAAAAGTCAGACCACCCTGGGCCCAATTAAGGACTGGCTGCAGTCCAGCAGGGTATCCCTAAGTGTGGACATGATTCAACTCATAGCCAGTATAAGAATTCTAGGTGGTACATAGCTCATAGATGGATGCTTTTGAAACACAATATTTATGTGTTTCATTTAATCTCTTAGAAATTGTAAGTAACATATCAAAACTGGGATTGCAAGTATTTTACTTGGAAGAAGGTTAGGGTAAAAACAAAAAAGTAATAGGGACTTCCCCAGTGCTCTAGTGGTTAAGACACCATGCTTTCACTGAAGGGGGATCTGGATTGATCCCTAGTCAGGGAATTAAGATCCCACAAGCCCTAGGGTACAGCCAAAAAATAGGAAAAGAAAATGGTAATAATAGAAATGGTGCTTAGATACATGGCAAAAGTAAAAATGGTATACATGGATGACTGAAACTTGACAAGGGTAAGCAGTAAATTCATTCATCCAGTAAGTAAGTACATCTTGAATACCCTCTGAATGTCAGACTGTCTTCTAGATAGTGGAAATACAGAGATAATCAAAAAATAGATGAAGTAACTTTCCTTATGGTATATCCCACTTTATATCCTAAAGTGGGAATGTATCTTTCAGGATACTGTTAGATAAAAATAACAGAATAACAGACTAAAAGTGGTTAATAATAAGAATAACCAGTCAATCCTAAAGGCAATCAGTTCTGAATACTCATTAGAAGGACTGACTGATGCTGAAGCTGAAACTCCAATACTTTGGCCATCTGATGCAAAGAACTGACTCATTGGAAAAGACCCTGATGCTGGGAAAGATTGAAGGTAGGAGGAGAAGGAGATGACAGAGGATGAGATGCTTGGATGGCATCACCAACTCGATGGATATGAGTTTGAATAAATTCCGGAAGTTGGTGATGGACAGGGAAGCCTGGTATGCTGCAGTCCATGGGGTCACAAAGAGTCAGAGATGACTGAGCGACTGAAATGAACTGATAATCCATTCTACAAGACAACGTGTTCAGAGGTTGCCAGTTCCAGATGAAGCTGTGTCAGCAGCCCCTGATATCAGGGCTTCAACCTGGCTTCCAGTGGTTCTCTTGGTTTTTTATTCACGGTCACATAATGGCTGCCACAGCTCCAGCCTCAACGTCCTTACACCATCATGTCCCATAGTTATATTTCCTGCCTGACCAGAGGAGATATTTGTGATTGAGAGTCTTAGTCCATAACAAAGGGTAGGATGAGTTTACTCTCTGCCATTGATGCTCAGAGTAGGATCCCCAGACTCACAGTATCAACATCACCTGGAAATTGCATACAGATGCAAATTCTCAGATCTTACCCCAGACCAAATCAAGAACTCTGAGGGTCGTGACCAGTTATCTATATTTTAACAAACCCTTCGGATGACTTGGTTGCATTATGAAGTTTAAAAACCACTGCTTTTAGAAAAATGCTGTTTGGGTAAAAAGCAGCCTGATTTTTATCAAGTTAAATTTGGAAGGTAGATGCTAAAAAGACATAAAGTAGGTTATCAAGTGCTAGGGTTCTGGTCCCTTCCTTGGCCACTAGCTAACTGTGTGGTTATAGGAATTAAGTTAACGTCCCAGATTTCATTTATTTAAATGGTGGTGGGAGTGCAAGGGCAGGGAGAGTTTTGAGAAGAGGTTTGATCAGATCAGTGGTTTTCAACCAGAAGCGATTCCTCTCACCACAGGGCCTTTGGCAGTACCTGGGGGTGTTTTTGGTTGCCATTAAAATGAGAGGAGATGCTACTAGCATCTAGGGGGGTGGAAGACAGGAATGATGCTAAACAGCCTTCAGTACCAAGGACAGCGCTGCAAAAGAAAGAGTCATCCAGCCCCAAATGTCAACAGTGCCAAGGCTGGGGAACCCTGAAATGGCTCTAGGGATGTCACGACACAGGTGAACCTTGAAAACATTCTGTTAAGCGAAGGGCGCCAGACACAAAGGGCCACATGTTGTAGGATTCCATTTATATCTAGAAGAGGCAAATCCTTAAGAAAGTAGATTGCCCCGAGTTGGCAGGAAGGGTAAAGAATATTGACTGCTAACGTGTGTTGGGGGTTTCCTGTTTGGGGTGATGAAAACTGGAAGTGGTGATGGTTACACAATTCTGTGAATATGGTTGAAACTACTTAATTGTGCACTTAAAAGGGTTATTTTCATGGTATGGAAACAATATCTTAATAAAGCTGTTATTGAGGGGGGAAAGTTGGGGGGGTAAATTGAAAAGCCTAAACCAAAGACTCTTTAGTGAAACCATTTCCCGTGCTGAAGACTTTTCTTTCTGTTGAGAAACCACGGTGCTATCTCATAGAAAAAGCTGCAATTTTCCCACTGCTAATGCCCTAGCTTTTTTCAAAAGAGAATACATTTTCCCAAGAATCATCATGACTGGGTACTTTTCCTTCTATTAGCTCTGAATATGTCATCTTATCTCCGTGAATATGGCTATCATTTTTACTTTTTTGCAAAAAGCTTGATTGTTTTGGTAATCGCTATGAAAAAGACTATTTTCGACAGCGTTCTTCTTCCACCCATCCTCACACATTCCTTAAGCAGCTAGAAGTGCAGGAGCCCTTTGTGCTCACTATAGCCTCTGTAGTATTTGGGGTCAAGGTAATTCTTCCCCAAGCTTGCATATCTTACTAACTCCAAATGCAGTACGTGGGCTGGCTCCCAGTTTGACCAACTGCCGTCTGCATTCAAAATTCAATTATTTAAATGTTACATAAATGCTCACATTATCCTGTAGACCTATGTTATGGCTACTCTCATGCAAAATGGGTTAAGGCAAATTCCACAATGTCAATGTGGAAATTCCACATTGTGTATTTCAGAGGTGGGCTTTCATGGGGAAAGTCATGAATCAAGGAGCAGCAAGAGAAGGACTTCCCTGGGGGCACAGTGGATAAGAATCTGCCTGTCAGTGCAGGGGACGAGGGTTCGATCGCTGGTCCAGGAAGGTCCCACATGCTGCTGGGCAACTAAGCCTGTGTGCCACCCCTGCTGACGCCTACACCCTCTGGAGCCCGTGCTCCGTAACAAGAGAAGCCACCACAGTGAGAAGGCCCAGGCACCGCAGCTGGAGGGGGGCCCCTCTCCCCACAACTTGAGAAAGCCCACACACAGCAATGAAGACCCAGCACAGCCAAAAATAAATAAATAAAATGAAATTTTTAAAAAAGAAGCAGCAGCAGCTAGAAAAGGCAAGTTTCCCTGATCTTTCCTCATTCCGTGGAGAGATGTGCTGGGAGCAAGGGCTGCAGGGAACCTGCAGAGGGGCCCTGACTCCTGCTGCCGCGGTTGCTTTTTACCTGGCAGGTGTGAGGCAACCTTGTCAGCTGGTAGAGCAGCAGACAACCTAGACAGCAGCAGTCTGGTTTTAGATGTCAGTTATTTATAGGACTTGTCAGGGAAGCTAGCTGCCTAGGAGGTGGTGACTCTGCCGCCCCTCCTGGCAGGGGGCACAAGCCCTTGATCTCATAAGATGTTGAGTTTACTGCCTGCCTCACACTCTGCAATGGCCAGAACCACTGGCCCCAGTGAGCCTGCTAGCCAAGGAACGTATGGAGTTCCTGAGGTCACTTGAGAAATATTCTGCTTGCTGCCCATCTCAGCATCAGCGCGGTTGCCCAGCAACCCCAGGCAGTAGCGCTGTGTCTCTTGTGTCTCTGCCATTGACCCACCATAAGTGGTCCTTTGCGTAGGGCCAGAAATGCCTGGCAACTTATGTAGTAGTTACATCCAGAGTCTTCCAACAGAAGTTCCCTGTTCTGCTCAGAAATAACTTTTAGTTTTTTTGTAATGGTTTCCTTTTATATTTTGGGCTTCCCAGGTGGTGCTAGTGGTAAAGAACCCGCCGGCCAATGCAGGAGATGTAAGAGATGGGAGTTCCATTCCTGGATCAGGAAGATCCCCTGGGGGAGGAAATGGCTACCCACTCCAGTATTCTTGCCTGGAGAATCCCTTGGACAGAGGAGCCTGGCGGGCTACAGTCCATAGGGTCACAAAGAATCGGACACGACTAAAGCTACTTAGCATGCACGCATGTACACTTCTATATTTTAATAGTGTATTTTAAGGTTAATGTAACACTGGCTAATTTACAGCACTTTAATATTGAATTCATTTCTGATATTTAAGTGTTTAGGTATTTTGGGTCAGAATATAGATTTGGCATCAGTTGAGATACCAAAAAGCCTGCAACACCCAGTCCACATACATGCTCATCAGACGTCAGCTGGAGCTGAAATCAATCTGGCCCTTTAAACAGAAGCAGAGCTGGTCTGGTTTGCTGCAGTCCCCACCAACCCCTGTTCAACCCCAACACTGAATCAAGTGAGAGTGAACTGGTCCGGTCAGGCATTCCCCTTTGCACAAAGCCCGCTTCTTCTCTTTTCCTGCCTGAGCCCTGCAGGCATTTGAGTTTCTGACACCTGGTTTTAAATCCTAAAGACTAGTTGTCAAGTCCCAGTCCCCTAATGATTCACTGTGTGACGAAGCTACTTACATAACCTCACTGAACCTCGTTTTGATCACTCCTAAAATGATGTTCATACTAACTGCACTTTCAAATGGTGGCTGTGAGAATTAAAAAGAATACATGTGAATAAGATAAATCAGTGCCCAGCCCAAAGTAAGCTATAAAATGAATGGTCGCTATTAATAACGTCATGAATGTCTTAGTTGGTTCTGTCTACTGTGACAAAATAGTATACTGGCGGCATAAACAACAGACATTTATTTCTCAAGGTTCTCCAGGCTGGCAAGTCCAAGATCAAAGCCTGGGAGATTCCATTCCTGGTGAGAGCCCTCTGCCTGGCTAGCAGATATCTTCAAACTGTGTCCCCACTTGGGGGAGAGAGACGGCAAGCTCTGATCACTTTCCTCTACTTGTAAGGCCACCAATCCCATCATGGAGGCCCTACTCTCATGACCTCATCTAAACCTTTTAAAGCCTCCACCTCCTAATATCAACATGTTAAGGGAGAAGGCTCCAACACATGAATTTTGGATGTAAATATTCAGTCCTTAATAAAGAACATCATCATTTGGCTTCAGATACTGGGCTTAGTATTACTGAGTCCAAGTTCTGCTCACTGCCCGATGGGCTGATGAGTCTGAAAGATGAGGTGTTGGGTGAGGAATACAGCTTTAGTCGGAGAGTTGACTGACCAGGAAGATGGCAGACTGAAGTCTCAAAATAACCATCTTGTCAGGGTCTGGATTCCAGGTTCTTTTATGGATCAGAGATGAGGGATGGGAGGGGAGAAAACAAACTAAGAAGGCCATTAATCTTGCAAATATCCCCTAGAATGGCAAGCCTCAGGCAGGGGTGTGTGTTGATTTCTTCCTTCCTGCCGTCTATAGGTAGACAGGGTTATGCTAAAGGCACTTTAGCTTAACAGTATCAGGCAGAGGGGCAGGATTCTCTGAGGTGGGCCTTTATGTGTGATTATAATAACAAAAGCAACAGAAATCATGTCAAAGAAACAGTTTTGACATGGAATCAGAATTGACTTCTCTCTGCAACATTAGCTGTTGTCAAGTTACCAGGACCCTGTAGGATGATTCTTCTAAAGGAAAAAATCATAAATTATGCATCCCATGGCAGTGCCTGCCTCTGCCAGTGATCATACAGGCATCAGTTTCTACGATTTTTTTTTTTTTCCCTTGGTACTTCACACCAAGAAAAACAACCTAGGGAACATCTAGCCGGAAGAATTGAAGGCTCTCTGGGATGGCATTCTTGGTGTCATTATTTAACATTCTCTAATGCTTTGTTTTTAATATGCACATCTTCTGCAGGCAAAAAAAAAGGGGGCGTATAGAAAGCTGTAACACTGCCCTGCCCATGGCCAAATCTACATTTGTGATGCCAGTCTGTTTCCACTTGGGGGGTGGTAGGAGTACATTTCATCGGTTCGTAATTTTGGCTCAGATGGTAAAGAATCTGCCTGCAATTTGTAAGACCTAGGTTTGATCCCTGGGTTGGGAAGATCTCCTGGAGAAGGAAATGGCAACCTACTCCAGTATTCTTGCCTGGAGAATCCCATGGACAGAAGAGCCTGGAGGGTTATAGTCCATGGGGTCACCCAGAATTGGACACGACTCGAACAACTTAGCATACAGCTCTGGAGTACATTTAGAGAATAATGTTAGAGAAACCATGTTAGGAAAGGTCTAGTTTTTGCAATTAACATTTTGCTATACTTACTTTATTATACTTTTAATTATCTATTCATACCTACTACCACTGACCTATTTATTTGTATGTTTCAAGGTTAGTTGCAGATATCAGTCCATTTCACCTCTGAACACTTACGTATGTCTATCATTAACTGGAGTTAAGTATTTGTTTCAATTTATTTTGGTGAAATTTATGGCATGAAATGCACTGATCCTAACAGTACCAAGTGATTCTTTTTTTAAAGGAAACAGTCATTTTATTTTATTTTTACTTTTTTTGGCTGTGCTGGGTCTTCATTGCTGCACGTGGGCTTTCTCTAGTTGCAGGAAGTGGGGACTACTCTTCACCACAGTGCTTGGACCTCTAATTGTAGCGCTTCTCTTGTGGAATAGCTTTAGGCATGCAGGCTTCAGTAGTTGCAGCATGCGGGCTCAGTAGTTTTGGCTTCTGGGCTCTAGAGTGCAGCCTCAGTGGTTGAGGCTCATGGGCTTAGCTGCCCCGTGACATGTGGGATCTTCCCGGACCAGCGATTGAACCCAATGTGCCCTGCATTGGTAGGCATATTCTTAACCACTGGAGCACCGGGAAAGTCCCCTTAACTGATGAGTTTTGACAAAAGCATGTACTTTTGTACCCAAAACACTTGTCAAGACAGAACATTCCTTCTGTTCAAGAAAGTTCCATCACCTACTGCATAGCACGGGGAACTCTACTCAATATTCTGGAATAACCTGTGTGAGGAATGAATCTAAACAAGAATGAATATCTGTGTAGGTGCAATTGAGTCATTTTGCTTCACACAGAAAACCAACACAACATTATAAACCAGCTATACTCCAATAAAAGTAAAGTTTAAAAAAAAACAAAGTTCCTTTATCCCTCTTTCTAGTCATCCCTAGCCTTCATCAGAGGCAAGCACTATTCTGAGATTTTTCTCAATAGATTAGTCTCCCTGTCTCAAAATTTCACATAAATGAAATCATGTATGGAACACTTCTTTCATTTGGGGAAATATTTTTGAGGCTTATTCACATTATCATGTGAATCAATAATTCTTTCCTTCTAATGGCTGAATAGTTTTCCATTCTCTTCTCTGAATATCCCACTGTTTGTGTCTTTCCTGTTGATGATTCCAGTTTTTAGCTCATATGAGTCCTGGTACGGACATTCATATGTAAATCCTTTTTCAAATAATTCTGGGGCTTCCCTGATGGCTCAGACACTAAAGAATCTGCCTGCAGTGCAGGAGACTTGGGTTCGATCTCTGGGTTGGGAAGACCCCCTGGAGAAGGGCATGGCAGCGCACTCCAGTATTCTTGCCTGGAGAATCCCCATGGACAGAGGGACATTCATACGTAAATTCTTTTAAAAATAATTTTGTTTATTTTTGGCTGTGCTGGGTCTTAATTGCTACATGGACATTTGTCTAGTTGCCTCAAGCAGGGGCTACTCTCTAGCTGTGGTGCATGGGCTTCTCATTGCTGTGGCTTCTCTTGTCGTGGAGTATGGACTCTAAGGAGTTCGGGCTTCGTAATTGCCCGAACCATAATTGTGGTTCCTGGGCTTTAGAGAAAGCACTCAATAGTTGTGATGCGCAGGCTTAGTTGCTTAGAGGCATATGGGATTCCCGAACCAGAGATGGAACCTATGTCTCCTGCATTGGCAGGTGGACTGTTTACCACCAAGTCATCATGGAAGCCCCATATGGAAATCTTTATATGGACATAATGTTCATTGCTTTCCTGTAAATATGAGTAAAATATCTGGGTCATAAGCCCTACAATTAGAAAGAGCCAAACTCCCCGCCCACCAAGTCTGAGTTCAAGTTGCTCCATGTTCTTGCCAACATTCAAGCAATATTTAAATGATGCTTAGCTCTTTTAATTGCAGCCACTCCTGTCAGATCTTGTGGTGAAGGAGCCGCCAGAACAGTGCAGAGCTGTGGGTACTAGGGACAACAATGCTTGACTTGGTTCAGAACAAAAGCATCATATCCAGTTCTTACCACCAGCTGACCAGGGAACGTGTTTCTTGGGGACACAAAGCTGGAAGCTGAAGTGATGCCCCATCAGCTTCCAGACCCTAGGCATGCATCATGGGTTTTCCCCACAATTGATTGACTTTGTGTATCAATCCAGCTGCCACGGGGAAACTTGCCACAGAAGATTGCAGTGTTGGGGGTCCTTGGTCACACAGGAGGCCATGCAGTGTCGCAGAAACCACATGCTTGGACAAAGAACAGACCATCATTTGGTGTCATTTTTCCATCCAGTTGATTCACCTACATGTTTCTCTTTCCCGCAGAGTAGATTTTGGGTGAAGAAGATTAAGGAGTAAAGATGGTTGAACTAGAGTAGAATAAGGAGTCAATTATCCTGTACCATTCAGGGTTTATTTTCAGACTTTATTTTCTCAGGCTCTGAAATCATTTCAGATGGTGACTGTAGCCATGAAATTAAAAGACGCTTGCTCCTTGGAAGAACTTAGACAGCATATTAAAAAGCAGAGACATTACTTTGCCTACAAAAGTCCATATAGTCAAAGCTATGGTTTTTCCAGTAGTCATGTACGGATATGAGAGTTGGACCATGAAGAAGGCTGAGCCCTGAAGAATTAATGCTTCTGAATTGTGGTGTTGGAGAAGACTCTTGAGGGTCCCTTGGACTGCAAGAAGATCAAATCCATCATTCCTAAAGGAAATCAGTCCTGAATATTCATTGGAAGGACTGATGCTGAAGCTGAAACTCCAATACTTTGGCCACCTGATGCACAAAGAGCCGACTCATTAGAAAAGGCCCTGATGCTGGGAAAGATTGAGGGCAGGAGGAGAAGGGGACGACAGAGGAAAAGATGGTTGGATGGCATCACCAACTCAGTGGACATGAGTTTGAGCATACTCCGGGAGCTGGTGAAGGACAGGGAAGCCTGGTGTGCTGCAGTCCATGGGGTCGCAATGGGTCAGATACAACTGAGCGACTGAACAACATTCAGCGTTAGCAGGAAACTTGCAGAGGTAACTGAACAGAATTGAATGAAGGGCATTTTCACAGGCGTGGGCAAACATGATGCAGAACCCGGGAAATAGTAACAATGAGAAGCTGTTAGCTCCTGGGGGAAAGGGACAGGGAAAGGTTGCCGGCGCTGAACCCCAGACAAAGTCAGAGCAAGACAGACCCTGCTCAGGAGCAGCTATGCACATGGACCCAGGAAGAAAGGTGCCGGGGACCAGTCAGCAGCCTGGCAGGGAGGAGGTGGGAGAATAAACATCCAGCCTTTCTCTGCTGCTAGTCAGACTTCCTGCCGGTGTCTTCCTTTGGTCAAACCCAGCCCAGAATCTAGTGGAAATAAAGGAAATCTGTTGGCACTTCCCTGGTGGTTCAGTGATAAAGAATCCACCTGTCAATTCGGGAGACAGGGGTTCAGTCTCTGATCTCCGAGGATCCCACATGCTGTGGAGGAAGTAAGCCTGTGCACCATGAGTCTGCTCTAGAGCCCAGGAGCTGCAACTCCCGAAGCCCGCATGGCCTCAAGCCCGTGCTCCACAAGAGAAGCCACTACAATGAGACGCCCATGTACCGGGACTAGAGGGTTGCCCCCACTCACTGCAACTAGAGAAAAACCCACTCAGCAACAAAGACCCAGCAAAGCCAAAAATAAATATACAAATAAAAATTATATTTTTTGAACAAAGAAGGAAATCTATTGATCTGATTCATGAAAGTTGACCTCCTGGGAGAGGACAAGGGAAGGGAAGCGCAGAGAATGTACCAGGAGAGGTAGAGAGTAAAAAAAAAAAGAAGTACAATCCCAAAGCTCATTGAAATCATAGAAGCTGTTACTTCAATGTAGGAAGAAGAAATTAAAATGCTATTTAAAACAATAACTGCTGCAGCTGCTTTAGCATTGTTAGCTCATGAAACGCTTCACCAATTTGGACACAAATACAATTAATTACCTCTTGTATTGTTGCAAACTAATTTCTTAAGCACACACCTGCCTTATTATCAGGATGTCTAGAATCTTCCTTTCAATGGCCACCCACTCTTGCATTGTCCAAGAACTACAGGGGCTTGCAGAGAACGGAGATGGGAGAGGGGGAGCAAGGGGTTTCCGCGCGACGGGTTCACGTCTGCCGTTGCATGCTGCGGCCACTTGGCGGCACTGCTGAGTAGTGCGTCTGCAGAGTCAGCCGCGGGGTGATTGATGTTGGGGCGGAGACCTTGTTAACCCAGGGCTGAGACAAGGCTGCACAGACTCCGAGATCAATACCCACTTCACATGCTCCCTGCCTTACCCTCCTTGAGCTGTTATTACAAAATACCCCAGACTGGGCAGCGGAAATTTATTTTCTCATTGTTCTGAAGGCTGCACATCCAAGATCAAGGTGCTATCAGTACTGGTTTCCTGTATCTCTCTTCCTGGATTGCAAAGGGCTACCTTCTTGCTGTGTCTTCACATGGGTTTCCCTCTGTGCATTCAGGAAAGGGGCGGGGCCGGGGGGGACTTGATGTCTCCCCCTTCTCTTTTAAGGACACCAGTCCTACTGAATTGGAATTCCACCATCATGACATTAATCATCTCCTTAAAGGACCCATCTCCAAATATGTTGGGAGTTGGGGCTTCAACATAGGAACTGAAGGTGGAGAAAAGATACAATTTAGTCTAGAGGTAAAATTGTTAATCCTCAAAGCATGACACTTCAGAAGGTGAGACTACATACTCTGCAACAAAATCATTAGGCTTTTTAAAAATATATATTTATTTATTTGGCTGTGTCAGGCTTCTCACTAGTTGAGTCATGTGGCTCAGTTGCCCTGTGACATGTAGGATCTTAGTTCCCCAACCAGAGATTGAACCCAGGTCCCCTGCATTGCATGGCAGATCTTAACCACTGGACCACCATGGCAGTCCCCAAACCATTAGGTTTTGTCCTAATCCTGAGTCACCAAGTCAGACCATCCTTACTGATTAACATCCTTCTTTGGGTCCTTCAATACCCTCCCTTGATTTTAAAAATCTGCCTCCTTCCTAGCACCAAAGGAGTGTTAGGAGGGCTCTGCTTTAGAAGACCACAAGAATTTTTACAATCTGCTTTCTCCAGGACAATAGATGCTTCATAGCACTCCATTTTCAGGATGATGAGATTCTGATACAGCAAAGTAGGTCATCCTCAAGGGGGCCTGTGGCTACTACTCATTGCATAGGACAGGCTGCCCTAACTTTGATGACCATTTCAATGGTCCTCCATATACATCTCTGCCTGTCAGAGGGATAGAGAAAGAGGCAAAGCTGTATCAGAGAAGATGTGTTCAGAAAATTGTTGACAGATTTGAGAAACCACTCTAATAGCTGTTAGAGGGTACAAAAATAAGCCAGTGGCCCCCTGCACCCTGCACTGTTTTCCCTGCCACTATCTTTAACCCTAAGGACAAGGCATGATCTAGAAGGAAGGGACGAATATTAAGTGAGTGCTGTAAGCATAGAAGCCACCAAGTGGAGGTTGGAGACTGGGATTTGGGAAGGAAGAGAAGAAAAGGGACTAGGAAGAAACAATAGAGCTCAGTGGCCAGTTCACGCCCCCCAGTGGCTGGACTTGGAACTACATGCTGCTGGCCCAGTGTCCAGAATGCAAGGCTAAATGTCTGTCCTTTACCCAGCAGACCTCGCTCTTACTCCAAAAGTCTGGTGTGTTTGCTACCTCGTAGAGGTGTTCTGGAGGAGGAGGAAGGGAATTTGGCATTGTTCACGCAGAGGTGGCAGGATGTACAAGAGAACTACAGAGGCTTGGCCAAAAGGTAAAGAGGAAGTGGGCATTGAACTGAACTGACAGGAAAAGAGTGTGAAGACCTTGATATTTTTTGTTTCTCAGGCCAGGAAGGGTCTCACCATAGAAGATGGGGTGGAGGCTCCAACCAGTTTATTTGAATTTTCAAGTCACCTTTCACCTGGAGACTGGCTTGAGAACCTCTGGGTTCCATCTGCTTTGGCATTTACTGCATCTGGACACTGTTATTCAGTCCTCTTCAAAAGTGCTGTCTTTTTCTCTGGGCAACCTTGCTTCTCTCTGCTTTCATCTTTGGTGATGCTGGGAGCTGAGGTGGCAGGCAGTGAAGAGAAAAGATCACTCATTTCCTGGGCTTGACAAGAGGTCCTTTTGAGTCCAATCAAAGTCTGTGTGTGAAATATTTTACTTTTTTGCCTTCATCTATTTTCACATATTTTCCTCTAATTTAACAAAGGCTTTACATGTCTATGATAAAGCATTCCAGCAAGGGATCATATAATAATTAACACTCATATAGCACTTAATATGAGCCAATTAAAAAATCATGCATTACTTCATATAATCTTTGTGACAACCATATTAAGTAAGTACTATTATTATCTCTACTATAGAGATAGAAAAACTGAGCCTCCGTGAGGTTAAATAATTTGTATGCAGTGACTCATGGTAAGTGGAGAGGCTGGGATTGGTACCCAGGCTATCTGTTTAAAGGCTCATGTGTTAACATCAACTCATGTATAGGACTTTAATGCCCTCTCATGAATGAAATGATGTAAAGACACACCTGAACCCAGGTGCCCAGCTCATCCACCTGAGATACCCATTCTACTTAGCATCCAGTTCAAATGCTCAGTGAGCTTCTAGCCTCTGTATATCTAGCCCCCTCCTTTTTGATACAAAAGGTATCACACTATTTCTAGGGTCCTACACGTTGCTTTCTCCACTCGACCCTAAAACTCAGTGATCACCTCAGATTAGCATACTAAAATTTCTGGAATCAAATGTGTGTATGTGTTGGGGGAGTGGAGTGGAATTCCCCACCAGCAAGCAATTCTCCAGCACAAGTTGGGTGTCCTACATTTCAACTCAATTCTGATACACTCTACCTGGGGATATAAGATCCCACAGGTTAAAGGTTCAATCTTACAAGACACCCCCAATCCAATTCTGACACCAGCTGCAAGTCCATAGTCATCACCTGTGCTTTTGATCAACTGTCTGTAAATCAGAGTTTCCTGCACCTACTTCTTGGGTTCAACTAGTCTGTTAGAGTGACTCACATAACTCAGGGAATCAGTTTACTCACTAGACTACTGGCTTATTACAAAGGGTATTAAAGGATACAAATAAATAGGCAGAGGAAGAGATATTTATGGTGGAGTCCCAAGCAAAGGAGCTCTGTCCTAGGGGAGTCTGAACCTCAACATAAGGCACAAAAGCATGTTCTGATACCCCAACCTGAAAGGTCTCTGAACCCCATCCTTTTTGGGTATTATGGAAGCCTCATTACACAGGCAATATTGACAAAATCAATGGCTGTTGGTTATTGATTCAGCCTCCAGCCCCTCTCCCATTTTCTCCAGAAAATCAGAGGATGGGACTGAAAGTTCTAACCTTCTATTCAAGGTTGGTTCCCCTGGCAACCAGCTTCCCCATCTTTAAAGGATTTCCAAAAGTTGCCTCATTAGCATGAACCCTGTTGAGGTTGAGAGGGGCTTGTTATGAATAATAAGACACTCATTTTTTCATCTTCATGGTTCTGAAGCAGTTTTTCAGGAACTGAGGACAGGAGGCCAAATGTTATAGCAAAAGATGCTCCCATTGTTTTTATAGCTGAGGAAATCTCAAAGGTCTGGGGAGCTATGAGCCAGGAACCAGGGAGAAGACCAAATGTATATTTCTAATGTGATTTCTTATAAATCACAATACCAACATGCATAGAATTGCCTCATTCTGCTGTAACTGCTCTGTAGTGTTCTGTGGCATGGATGCATCATGATTTATTTAATCAGTTTCTTAATGAGGGGTGTTTAGATGTTTCCTGTCTGTTACAACTATTTTCAAAGGGATAGTATATGTTTTTCATTCCAGGACCTGAGGAGAGAGAAGAGGATAGAGGATTCAGGGGATTGATTAGCTGGTTCCTATGTAGAAGAGCTGGTATTTAAAGCAGTACCCACCAGGTCAGAATCAATCCAGGTTGTAGAGAGAAGCAAAGGGAAATTTATGACATGGGGCTTTAGGATGTAACAAGAAGACAGAACTAGTTGTGTGACTGATTCACTGGCAGAAACCAATGTGATATTGTAGAGCAATTATCTTTCAATTAAAAATAAATAATCTTTTAAAAAGGCAAAGGTAACACATTAAACTCATCCCCCCCCCAAAGAAAAGAAACTAGTTGTGAGCACATGAAGGAAGAAAAATGTTTTTTTTCTCAGAATCTGCTCAAAGTTTTAGCTTTTAAACAAAATCCTAACAAAAATCTTGGCATTGCTGGTGCTGTGAAAAATAAAAAGTCAGGGAAAAAGTGAAATTGTCCAAACGATAAGGTAAATATAGGAAGAACTTAGCAGTTCGACAGAAAACCAGCAAGTTCTTAGGAAGTAATGCTTTACTAGAAGCTGAAAGAGAAGAGTAGGATTATGATCTAACTTCTTACACATGAGCAGTTACATAAGAGATTGCAAAATTACTGGAAATGCATAAAGGATTGGTTTAGAAGTGAGATATTATATGCTTCGTTTTGTTAACAAAAAAAGAATCTATTATAATTTTTCTCAGCCCTCTGAAATAGCACCTTGAGATAAATCAGTTATCATGCTAAATGTCCACAGAAAGTTTTTCTCACCAGAAAGTTCTGGATTTTTATATTTGGAAGCCTGTTCCAAAAGTCTAAGGTGCTCAGTTAAATGCTTCCACTCTGATTTTTTTTTTTCAGTATTAGTAAGCATAAGAAATAAATGTACGTTTCATCATGTGTTTAGGAAAGGAAAGCACTCTCTTGAAGACCCAGCTGCATCCACATGTTCACTATTCACAATAGCCAAAGTGTAGAAATAACCTAAGTGCCCGTGGATGGATGCACAGATAAAGAATGTAGTATATATATCCAAGGGAATATTATTCAGTCATAAAAAGTCCACCATTTGAGACAACATCAATTAATCTTGAGGACATTACCCTAAGTGAAATAAATCAGAAAAAGGCAAATTCTGCATGAAATCACTTACATGGAAACTCTTTGTTTAAAAAAGAAAAAGAGCTCATAGAAACAGGGAGTAGAATGGTGTTTGCCAGGAGTTATGGGGCAAAGGATGGATGGGAAGATGTGGGACCAAGGGTACAAGCTTCTAGTTACACGAAGATTAAGTCCTGGGAGCTAATGTATGGCCTAGTGTCTGTAGTTGCAATAATGTATCATATACTTGTAAGCTGCCAAGAGCGTAGTTCTTGAAAGTCCTCACTACAAAAAGAAATGATAACTGTATGAGGTGGTGGAAATGTTAACTCATTTTATTGTGGTCATCTTTCTGCAACATAAACACCTATTGGATCATCACAGTCTACACTTTAAACTTCTGCCCTGTTGCAAGTCAATTAAATCTCAAGGAAGCTGGAGGAATTAAAAAAAAAAAAAAACAGCAGAGGATCTCTATACATATTGAATTTATTATTTAGTCTGTGCCACTTTTCAGCTCCTTAACTTTACACATGCCTCTCTGATCCCAGAACAAACCCCTCTGCTCAGCAGTTCAGCCTTTTCTTTTCCTTCAGCCAGTTGCTGTCTTGACCATCAAATGAAATCTTTTCTTTGCCGTACCCCCACCTCAGACCATGCCCATCACCTGTGTTCTCCCGTCTTTCTGGGTGCTGTTGGTAAGTTGTTTATTCTCATAATATCTGCCTACATTCACATCCTTCCACCTGCCAGGGTCCCTGATTCTCAGTTGCATTTCTGACTGCATCTATCCATTCATCCTGCAACTTGGACACCTCGCAAAGTCCTGTCTTCAGCCTTATTCCTTCTCTTTTTCTCTCCCTGATCCATTCCTGCAGCTTCACTTCTCATTTCTAAGAGAAAAGAATCAAATTTTTCCATTAAACACTGCATTCCCTGAATTCTCCAAGTTGTGTTGGCATGGACTTGTCTGCCTACAGTGATCTGACCACATCTCAGACCAGCTCATCTAAAGCCGAATCTGTTAGCTCCCTCAACTTGTGATCTGCATTGCTGTAAATAGCATCTCTCTGTTCTTTCAGCCACTCACACTGGAAAATACCCATTTTGCCATCTCTCATATTCAGTCAGTCACCAAGTCCTGTTTCTTTCTTCTTTTTAGTTACCTTGGATAACTTTCCATTCTGTGCCCAAATCTATCAGGCCATATCCTTCTGTAGTAGCCAGGACCCTTCCTTTGGAAGATCAGAAAACTTATTCCCAATGGAATTGTTAACCTGTGTAACTGAAAATCCAAGGGTGCCTCTTTCAGATACGGCTTGAACTAGGATTTCAAACACTCTCGTCAATATGAGTTTCTACCCATCTCTCGACTCTGGCTACCCACAAGTTGGCTTCATTCTCCAATAAAATGGGTGTCAGCAGATTCAGTTACATGATCCACACAGTCAGCAGTACAATCAAAAGAGACATTCTTTTCTCCAACAGCTCGAACTAGTACCCTAGAACTGAGTCAGATTCATGCTTCCTGGGCTATTCACCCATCTCTGAGCCAATGCATGTGACCAGACAGAATGGGACTGATTGGCTGGCAAGACCTGGGTGCATGCCGCTTTTGAAGTGAGCCATTTGAACCACCTGACCTGAAAGTAGGAGAAAGGTGATTCCCCAAGGAAAATAGGAATCCTGTATCCAAGGGAGGATGCAGAACGAAACAACAGGTGCCCAGCAAATATCCACCAGGAACTGATGCTCTAGTGAAGTGTAGATTCCTTCGAAACACAGTCAGCTGTGATACACTCTTTAATTGATGTCGGCTCACCTCATGTACAACTGTGGATATTTTACCTGTGACCCACACTTTTCTATTCTGATTCTGCCACTTCACCCCTCTCAGGCAACAGCTCAGTACTTAGTCCACAGAGAAACCAGAGTCAGACCAAAACAGCCACCTGCATCTGTAGTCTTCCCACCCTCCTTCCCTCTTGTCACAGGGATGATGTGGCTGTCCTCTGCTTAGTCGTAGCTGAACCTGTTTCTCTCCGAATCCCAACTATCCTTGTCTTTTTCATTCTCCTTTTCTATTCTGCATATCACATGTAGTGCTTTGTGTGTGTGTGTGTGTGTGTGTGTGTGTGTGTGTGTGAGTGTGTGTGTGTGTGTGGTGGTGGTTTAGTCACTAAGTCTTGTCCAGCTCTTTGAGACCCTATGGACTATAGCTCACCAGGCTCCTCTGTCCATGGGATTTCCATGGCAAAAATACTGGAGTGGGTTGCCATTTTCTCCTCCTGACCCAGGGATCGAACCTGCATCTCTTGCATCTTTCGTTGAAGTATAGCTGATTTGCAATGTTGTGTTAGTTTCAAGAGTACAGCACATGTATACATATGAAATCTTCAGATTCTTTTCCCTTATGCATGTGCGCTAAGTCACTTCAGTAATGTCCAACCCCATGGACTGTAGCCCACCAAGCTCCTCTGTCCAAGGGATTCTCCAGGCAAGAATGCTGGAATAGGTTCTCATGCCCTTCTCCACGGGATGGTCCTGACTCCGAGATGAAACTGGATTCTCTTATATCTCCTGCATTGGCAGGTGGGTTCTTTACCACTAGTACCACCTGGGAAGCCCTTTCCCTTATAGGTTATTACAAAATATTTAATTTAGTTCCCTGTACTGTACAGTAGGACCTTATTGTTTATCTACTTTATAATGATAGTGTGTATCTGTTAATCTCAAACTCCTAGTTTATCCTTTCCCTTTTTTCCCTTTGGTAACCATCAGTTTGTCTTCTATGTTTGTGGTTCTATTTCTGTTTTTTAAATAAGTTCATTTATATCTTTTTTTTTTTAGATTTCACGTATAGGCAGTATCATGTGATATTTGTCTCTCTCGTCTATCTCTCTTCCCCAGACATCAACATGTTTAAGTTCCTTCCATGTTAAAAGAGGGAAAAACGAGTGACCTTCTGTGTAGGATGTCCTCCAGCTAGTGGCCAGTTTGGGGCTTTTTCACAGCTTAGAATCTTGTAGGCGTCGTCTGCACCCACGAGGTCCTCTCTTATGCCCTATTCAATCTTAACCCCCAACCCACTGTCATCTGCCATGTCACTGAGTTAAAAATGCTCCTGCCAGGGTCACAGAACCAAATCGTTGCTGTTAAAAAAAAGGCACGCTTTCCATCCACATCCTGCTTGAACTCCAAACAACATTTAATAAAACTGACCATCTTCCCTGAAATTCCATGATACATTCTTCCAGTTCTTCTCCTGTTCCTTCATTTGGCTCTTATCCTCCTGGCCAAGACTTTGTCAACTTAAAAAAAAAAAAAAAAACATGATATAAAAGCTGTGAGTCAAGTTTATTCAGCATCGTACTGAGGACTATAGCCAGGGAGACAGCCTCTCGGGTACCTCTGAGAAACTGGTCTGAAGAGATAAGGTGGGAGCTCAATGTGTACATGATATTGCTGAAGGAGATATTTACAACCAATCATACATTTTGATAGAAGGTTTCTGCTAGTCATAAGGAACAGATGTCTTAGTTTTGGTGCTTTTCAATGTATGGGAAGATATGCAAGAATCCAGGTTTACATAAAATTTCTCCTGAAAATATCTATTAGAAGGTCTGTTCCGCCAGTTTTCCCAGAGCACAGAGGGCCCTAATCCTGACCTCCACCCTGAACTCCTTTCAGCGTGTGTTGAAAGTCAGTGACTGCAGTGGCCCATGACTCAACCCTATAGAGCCGGTGGCCAGGCAACATTCTTCAGTTGGCAACTTAAAGACTGATGCCCTGTCCTCTGCCTCTTCATTTCTCATGGAGCTACTCACTCTGAGTGTTCCCACCCATTTCCACGGTCGTACATCAACTGGTTGTCCTCAAGGATGAATTCCAACCCAGTTGTTTGTCTTAAACCCCAATGTCTGTGCCACATACCCGCTCCCTCGTCACGTGGACCGCTTGAATGCAAAATGTCCAGAATCAAAAGCACACACACCTCCCCCCAGCCTCCTCATCCACCTGCATTTTCAGTTTCAGGAGAGTCATTCCTGATTCCTCCTTCTTCTTCGGTTGTCTCCTACCTGCAAAACATACACGTGCTTGTTCACTGGGAGTCAACCACTGAGTTGAGGCTTATCTTCCTTAATCTATCTCCAAGCTGTCTTCTTCCCTCCTTTTATTTACTTATTTATTTGGTTGCACTGGGTCTTAGTTGCAGCACATGGGACCTTTCCTTGTGGCGCATGGCCTCTCTGCTTATGACACACAGACTCTACAGTCGTGAAGCGGACTCCAGAGTGCACAGGCTCAGTAGTTGCAACGTGCAGGCTTAGTTGCTCTGCAGCATGTGGGATCTTAGTTCCCTGACCAGGGATAGAACCTGCATCCCCTGCATTGCAAGGCAGATTCTTTACCACTGGACCATGAGGGAAGTCCTTCTCTCCTTCTTTGTCATAACTCTCCTCAACCAAGCCACCATCACCTCTCAACTGCATACCTACAACAACTTCCTACGTCATTCTTGGGTCCCCAATTTTACCCTCTCCAAGCCACTAAAATATAAACCTGACCGATCACTCTCTGGTACCAAAGTATGTCACGATCTGGCCTCTGCTTCCCTCCCTACTCCCACCTTGTCTCCATTCACCTGTCAAAATGTATATTTTTCCAGCCAAACTGAACTACACTTCCACCAACACGCTGTGCTATAAATTTCACTCCTCTTCTCCTAGTAGATTACATCCAGCCATCCAGCTAGTGCGTTGACAGCTGCAGAGGAAAAGGCAATAGAGTTAGAGATGTCATAAATTTTAAATGTAAGATGAAATGTGATTATCAAAGAAACCACATTATGTTCTTAATAATCATTACAACTTTAAAGTCGTATAGGCATTGCGAAGACCAGATGGTCTGGGGTTTCGTTTGCACTGAATGTTCAATGCTCAGGGTGGAATTAATATCAGCTAATGTATTTTTCTATAATTTGTGGCTTTCGCTGGCATTTGTGAAGTTTGTGAGGTGGATCATTTCTATCGTGTTGTCACTATACTCCAAATCCATAAAAACAGGTCAGTGACTCCACACAGGCTAACTAAGTATCAAACTTAGTGATTAAAATAGTAAAATTAGTATTTTATCTAGAATGATGATATGAACATAAAGAGTGGGCAAATCCCAAACGTAGATCTGAATGTACTGAGGCCAGTGAATCTGAAAATATGATGAGCTTTCATGAAGAAGAAAAGAGTAACTAGTAAGAATAATAATGACTCCCTGAAAATTGGATTTTATTTAACTAACAGGAAGCCGTGGAAATGTTTGTGACATTTCAAAAAAGAAGTACTTCTCTAATAGTCCTTTTATAGTGAAAGCAACATAATGCTTTTTATACCAAACTAGCATCATGGTTAAAGGTAAAGAAATCAAAATTACGTAATCACCATCAAAGATGTATGTCTTCCTTGTAGTGTAAAACGAGTACCTTGCACACTAGTTCTGAGAAGCCTTCAAAGTCAGGTGCAAATTGAATACCAGATATGCTTGGAGAGAGAGTGCAGTACAGTATTGGTAAGTTCCTTTATCAGACAACTTTCTCTGCAGAAAAGCAATTACTTGTATCAGTGTGTTCTTGCAAATATTTTATTTTACAAATGCATGTTTCATACAAAACAGCTCTCAGTGTGTGTGCTGTTTCTCGTTTGTATGAGAAAGAAATATTAGATGACTTCATATTCTGTTCATTATTTTGTGGTCGACAATATGCTTCCAGATCCTGACTCTGTAATGTCAGAGAAGTGTAGATATGATCAAACATGGAATGGGAATGTGTCCATTCAAGGGGTGTGCAGCCAAAGGGGCAGGAATTACATAACCCTCAGGAAGCAGCTGGCAAATAAAAGCCACAGCAAATGCTCTGAGTCTGTGGTCACTTCAGACATCCAGAGGTATTAGAACCAATTCATTCTACCTGCTGTCTCTGATGAGCCCGGAGAAAGAAAGAATGGAAGGAAGGGAGGGAGGAAAGAAGGAAGGAAGAAGGAAGGAAAGAAAAAGGGGAAGAAAGAAAGAGAAAAAGAAAGCAAGCAAGCTTAGGGTGTAAGCTATCTGTCATTGACTCAGAGGTGTAATCATCTGAAATATGATCATTCTTAGTAATACTAGTTTCATTATTATTAAATCTCAAAAGATTATGTCTTATTTATAAACTTGTGCTCTGCATCCAAACACTGATTAAATGATCTGAGGATGCCAGATGTTGAAGACACAGTACCCAAAAGCAAAATCCACCCTTTATGCAACTCTGTACATCTTGAATCATCATCAGTGCTCAAGAGTCAATACTTGTGGAATTAATGAATCAATCTATATCATCTCATCCTAGCTCTCTAATGTACATTGCAAAATTGGGGAAACTTAAGCATATTTTCCACGATTTCTAAAAATGGGAAGGAAGGCAGTACTCAGATGGGACTGATACATGTGGTCCTCTGGATGCTGTTCCAGCCTGTCTCTCTACTATCCTACTACACCGTAATCCCACCAGAGAACTGTCTCTCGCTCACTCTCACCGCTTCCCCAGAACGTCTCAAGCTGCAGTCTGTGGACCACCCAGGAATCTATCACACTGTCCCTATTTGTCGAGAAGGAGGCAATGACATGTGACTGTGTCATACATTTTTTTAGATGTATTTATTTTTGGTCGTGCTGGGTCTTTGTTGCTGTGCATGGACTTTCTCTAGTTGCAACGAGCAGGGGCTACTCTTCATTGCAGTGTGTGGGCGTCTCATTGCGGCGGCTTCTCTTATTGTGGAGCACGGGCTCTAGGCTCTCAGGCTTCAGCACTTGCAGCGCATGGGCTCAGTCATTGGCTCAAGGGCTCTAGAGCACTGGGTTAGTAGTTGTGGTGCTCAGGCTCCGTTGCTCTGCAACATGTGGGATTTTCCAGGACCAGTGCTGAAAACAGTGTCCCTTGCATTGCAAGATGGATTCTTAACCACTGGACTACCAAGGAAGCCCAGATGTCACGCATTTTAAATATAAGATGAATTATGATTTTCAGAGAAAATTGTGACACTGAGAGAATAACCAGAAGCTTAGTAAATGTTCTGAATAAGTCTTGCCTAGAATGGTCAGCTGTGATGTATCATCTTCTGACTTTTAATGGGCTCCACTCCTGCAAAATACATTTCCTATGTCACTTTCTAGTCTGTGAAATGACTCCCAACTGAAATAAGAGCCAACGTCATCCTGGGCACATAGGAGAAGATGCAGGACCATCCCTGCCCCCAGAGTCATCCCAATAAACTCCACCTGATACCTCTATCTCTACCACTGATTCTCAACTAAAATGATGGGGTTCCCAGGAACTCCTGGTCTTGGCTGGCAGTGGTGGTCACCACCAGCCAAGCCTGGGGTTCTTTGAAAAGTCACCTTCCTTCCTTCCTGCTAATTTGGCAGTTTTGAAAAGCATTTATTAGTTTTTCTAATAAAACACTCTTTATTATATCTGTTTACAAGTGTGAAAATACCTCACCAAGACAGCTTCTGAGAATCACTAAGGAAAGCACAGAAAAGTCAAAGGTAGAAATAAATAATTAGTATACACAGCTGTCCTTCCAGTCTTGCCATCAGAATTTAGGAGGTTGTGGCATTTCACTGGGACCTGAACGCTGAGCTCCAGCTTCAGAGGAGGAGACAGAAAAGCTTCAGAACATCTGTTTCCATGTATGTAGGCAGAAATCCCTGATTCCATCATATTCAGACTGTGTATATTACGGGCAGCATCACATTTAATCTGCAATCGGTGATCATCAACTCTCCCAAGGATATTGTACAACCATCTTGCTGGTCTGCACCTATGATACATCATCATGTCTGAATCCTTCTTCTTTCCCCATGCTGGGCACAAAGGAGGCTGGATACAAAGTTGGTGTATTAAGCCAAGTGCAATCAGAACACCAGAAACCAAGGCAAAAGCCTTCAAAGAGGGAAATTAAGGTGTGGGACTGGTGTCAAGGAGCTGAAAGGGCCAACGGGAGTTCACAAAAGAATTGAGAGATTAGCAGCAGTGGGCAGCAAGCACCATGAGTAGTAGGTCTGGAAGAATGAATGGATGAGGTGCTATCTCAGAACCACCAAGTCACCCAGGCCCTACCAGAGATGCTGTTCTGAACACAGAGAGAGTGAGGTGTGAGGATTTGAGGTACAGTGTAACTATAGGTGATAACCCTGTATCATATTATTGGAGCTCCCCCAGTATCCCCACCCCTCTCCACCCCCACCAGTGCCTCCACTTGGCTGAACTTACTTGGAAGCCAGCTGACCATGAAGCCTGGGAATGGTTTGCAAAGACCTGTGATTCAGAGCAGTGCTGGTGGGGATAGCAGGGGAGTGAAAGTCACAGGAGGAAATTCCAGGCATCTAGGATATAACTTCTACGTTACACAAGAGAGAGAGAGAACCTTCCTCCCAGAGTGCTGATTCTCCCCTTGGATGCTCCAGAGCCCCTCTGGCTGGGAGACCTCTTCCACCTCCTGGTTAGAAAACGCCCTTGCAGCAATGGATGGAGAGTCCCGCAAGGGCAGCCATTCCTAGACAAAGTGCTGGTGACTGCAATGCCTTCCTACTGGAGCCCAGACCTATCTCAGGCCCCACCTGGGAGATTTTCGAGCACATTCTCGGTGCTCCTCCCTTACTGGGCAGAAGGTTAAGAGGACTGCAGAGTGAGCAACCCAACCGCCCCTGCTTCCCCTCCCCTGACACTGATCAAAAGGCAGGTTGAGGACGAGATGGGTTGGCGGCTCTGCATTACCACTGGAGGTAATACAGATGAGATGGGTTGAAGGCTCTGCCTTACCACTGGAGGACCTTGCAGGAAAAGCCCCAGCCCATCTACAGAAACCCAGAGTGTACTGCTTGTTTGCTTTAAGGTGAATTGATTAAGGAAATTCCCTGGGGGTCCAGTGATTAAGACTCTGTGCTTCCACTGCAGCGGGCACAGGTTAGATCCCTGGTCAGGGAAATAAGATCTCACAAGCCAGGCGCACGGCTAAAAAAAGATATTTTAAAAAAAAAATTGAAAACTATGTAGCAATTTAAATATTTCATATAATTCATAAAATAAATTGACTTCAAAAGTAATATGATTCAAAGGTACATAGGATTAATGAGATGTGAGGGTTGAAGGTACAATGTGACTATAGGTGATCACACTGTATGGTATCACTGAAATTTGCTAAGAGAGTAGAACTTGAATGGTCACAACAAAAAATAAGTAAATAAACAAAGATAAATATGTGCGGTGATGGATGTGTTCATTAACTAGATTGCAGAATCCTTTTACAATGTGTGTATATCAAATCACCGCCATGTGCACTTTTAATATCTTATAATATTATACCTCAATAAAGCTGGAATTTATAAAAGGCACAGAGTAACTAAATAATAAACTTAAAGGCGTATGGATTTGGATTGATGATATACAGATATGTTACAGACATGCCTTTGTTAACAAGCACAGGCAGACAGCAGGTTCAGTGCCAGAAGCCTGGTCTTCCCTTTCAGTTCAGTTCATTCCCTCAGTCGTGTCTGACTCTTTGTGACCCCATGGACTGCAGCACGCCAGGCTTCCCTGTCCATCACCAACTCCTGGAACTTACTCAAACTCATGTCCATCGAGTCAGTGATGCCATCCAACCATCTCATCTTCTGTCGTCCCCTTCTTCTGCCTTCAATCTTTCCCAGCATCAGGGTCTTTTCCAATGAGTCAGTTCTTCCCATCAGGTGGCCAAAGTATTGGAGTTTCAGCTTCAGCATCAGTCCTTCCAATGAATATTCAGGACTGATTTCCTTTAGGATGGACCTTTAGTTGCCATATATTGGGCATGTCTAGAGGGAGGGTCCGGGGAAGGAGTCTGGGGTAGCCAAACATAATCTGTCCATCTCAAGATCCTTAGTTAAATCACATTTGTAAAGTTCCCAGTCCTATGTAAGCAATATATTCTCTGGTTCCAGGGCTTAGGATGTGGACATCTTGTGGGGGGGTGGGGGGACATGAGTCTGTCCACCCTACTAGGATACAGATTTTATCTCATTAAAAAGCGAATGCTGGAACTTCCCTGGTGGTCCAGTGGCTAAGACTCTGCCTTCCCCATGCAGGGGCTCCAGGTCGAATCCTTGGACAGGGAACTAGATCCCATGTGCCACAACTAAGACCCAGCACAGATAAATAAATAAAAATAAATAGTTTTTTTAAAAGCAAATTCAGAGTGTTTATTTTAGGACAAGCTCTTTAAAAGCACTGCAGATGCAAAGAGGAAAAGGTGGGGTGTTTGCCTTCAGTCAGCTCAGAGGTTTAATAGAGAAAAAGCTGGGTCAACAAAGTAATCACAAAGCAGTAAATTACGGTCATAGTAGCATGGGGATGTAAATATGGGATGCCTAAGTCTGGAAGAATGAAGGGAATCGTGGCATCTGTGCAGGTGCTGGCCAGGAAATGTGGAGACGGTGCTAGAAATGGAAAGTCATGATTTCGAAATGATCACACTCAAGTTAGTTCTGACAATTGTCAGTCACGCTAAATCTAGGGTGGTGGGAGGGTGTTGGATGGAGTGGGATACCCTCACAGCCTTAGGTGTCTCACAACGCTTACAAATTACAAGAAGAAGAAAAAGTAGGAAGTCTGGGGTGAAGAAATCAAGCCACACCTTGACCAGGGGTGATCAAAATTAACATCACTAATGAGGGGCAGATGGACATCCCATGCCTGTGGATGGAATTCTCCCAAGAAGGATACAGCATCCCCTGGGCAGCATCCCAGATGGGAAGGTGTAGAGTTATCTAATCATGAGGAAACTGTTAGATTGGCCCCAGATGGGGAACATCCTATTTTTAAAAATTGGCAAATTCCTCAAAAATGTCAATATTGTGAAAGAGAACAAAAGGTCAAGGAAATGTTCCAAGTTCTTTGATCTATTCTTCAAATTCATTTCTCATCCAGGTTATTACTGAATATTGAACAGAGTTCCCTGTGCAATACAGTGGATGCTTGTTGGTTATCTATTTTAAACATAGCAGTGTATACATTGTCCATCCCATATTCCTTCCCAACCACTATCCCTCCCTCCCTGCAACCATAAATTCATTTACTGAGTCTGTTTTCTAAATAAGTTCATTTGTATCATTTTTAAAATTCTGAATGGCATCCCACTCCAGTATTCTAGCCTGGAACAGGGACAGAGGAGCTTGGCAGGCTATAGTCCATGGGATCTCAAAGAGTCAAATATGACTGAGCGTGCACACACACACACACACATGCACGCACACACATACACTTAAGTGATATCATATGATGAAATGTTCCAAGTTAAAGAAAAACTATGACACCTAATGCAATGCCCAATCTAGGACTCCAGGCTCTTGTCCTGGAGAGAAAAAATAATTATGAAAACGTTCTTAGGCTATGAATGGAACATCAGATGAATTTAACTGTAAGGTTGTTTCTTGAATTTGATAACTATACTGTAGTTATCATGGCCTATTGCTCTTAAATACTCAAGTATGAATTTCTCAAGAAGAATATCCTTGCTCTTGACAAATTCATACTTGAGTATCTAAGAGCAATGGGCCATGATGTATGTAACTCACTCTCATAGTGTTCAAAAAGAAATTGTGGATAGATGTTAGATTATAGATAGATAGATGAGTATAAGGTGATTAATAAATTGATGATAGATAGTAGATTCATGGTTAGAACACATTATGGCAAATGGGCGAAATATTGACAGTAAATGAATGTAGGTCAAGAAAACTCTTTGTATTATCGTTTGTTCTTTAACTTTAGTTATTTATTTTTGGCTATGTTGGGTCTCATTGCTGCTCAGGCTTTTCTTTAGTTGCAGAGAGAGATGGCTACTCTCTAGTTGGGGTGCATGGGCTTCTCATTGTTGTGGCTTCTCTTGTTGTCAGAGTACGAACTCTAGAGGACAGGCTCAGTAGATGTGGTGCAGGGCTTAGGTGCTCTGTGGTCTTCCTGGACCAGGGATCAGACCGGTGTCTCCTGCATTGGCGGGTCAGTTCTTTACCACTGAGCCACCAGGGAAGCCCTCTTTGTATTACTCTTGCAGCTTTCCTATAAGCTTGACATTATTTCCAAATGAAAAGCAACTTTTAATGAACACAGTGTGAGCTCAGACTCCAGATTTGCCTGGGATTGAGTCTCAGCTCTAACCTCTCATTGTCTCTGTTAACTTCAGTCCATTTTGTGATTCCCCTGAGCCTCAGTTTACCCATCTGTAAAATAAGGATTCCAACAGCATCTCCCTGGTTGGACTGTGTGCGGCTCAGATGAACTAGCTCATATGAAGCCCCTGGAAGAGGATTCTGGGCTCAGCAGAACTGCCTGTGTTATTATCCCCAGGAAAGGTGACATTTAATTGAGATCTGGCGGATGTGTAGAAGTTTGCTAGCTGGCCACGTACGATAAGAGCATTGCCGATTTGCAGGAAATGTTGCTGAAAACTACAGTGAGAGGTGGGATGTGGCCTAAGATGGACAGGTGAGGAGCGGCCAAACTATGAAGTGCCTTTCACCCACACAAAGGAAGGTTAGTTGTTCTGTAGTGTGGTTGGTGTTTGAGTGACTAATGTAGTCCACACAGGTGAGTTGGAGAAGGAAATGGCAACCCACTCCAGTACCCTTGCCTGGAAAATTCCATGGATGGAGGAGTCTGGTAGGCTACAGCCCAGGGGATCACAGAGTCGGACACGACTGAGCAACTTCACTTCACTTCACACAGGTGAGAAGTGGCATAATATTTGTAATTCTCAAAGACCACCGTGGTGGCCATCGTAGAAAATGGATCTGACCAATCAAAATAACAGGCCAGCAAGTCGTTAGGAATGGTGACCATCCAGGGAACAGATAACCAGGGAAATTGCAGGAAGGCCAAATGGGAGGAAAGGATTTGGCGATGTCTAGTAGATACAGTCAGTAGAATCTGCAGTTTGAGTGATGTGATTTGGTGGGTGATGAGGAAACATCAAGAATGCCTGCCCAACCCTCTTATGCTGTTTGTGTAAATGTTGGTTGGTACAGCCACTGTAGAAAACAGTACAGAGGTTCCTCAAAAACCTAAAAATAGAGTTAACCATATGATCCAGCCATCCCACTCTGGGGCATATATCCAAACAAAACTGTAACTCAGAAAGATATATGCAAGCTTATGTTCATAACAGCACTATTCACAATAGCCAAGACATGGAAACAGCCTAAATGTCCATCAACAGATGAATGGATAAAGAAAATCTGGTACATATATACAATGGAATATTACTCAGCCATAAAAAAGAACAAAATAAGGCCATTTGCAGCAAAGCAAATGGACCTAGAGATTATCATGCTAAGTGAAGTCAGTCAGAAAGAGAAAGACAAATATCAGAGAATATCACTTATAAGTGGAATCTAAAATGTGATACGAATGAACTTATCTATGAAACTGACAGACTCACAGACATAGAAAACAGATTTGTGGTTGTCAAGGGGTAAGGAAGGATTGAGAATTTAGGATTAGCAGATGCAATCTAGTATATATAGGATGGATAAACAAGACCCTACTGTATAGCACAGGGAACTATATTTAATATTCTGTGATAAATGAGAATGGAGAAGAATATGAAAAAGAATGTATACATAACTGAACACCTAAAATGAACACAACATTGTAAATCAGCTATTGTTATTGCCAAAATCATGTCCCACTCTGCGACCCCATGGACTGCAGCGTGCCAGGCCTCCCTGTCCCTCGCCATCTGCCGAAGTTTGCCCAAGTTCATATCCATTGCATCGGTGATGCCATCCAACCATCCCATCCTCTGATGCCCTCTTCTCCTTCACTCAATCTTTCCCAGCATCAGGGACTTTTCCAGTGAGTCGGCTGTTCGTATCAGATGACCAAAATACTGGAGCTTCAGCCTCAGCATCAGTCCTTCCAGTGAATATTCAGGGTTGGTCTCCCTTAAGATAGACTGATTTGATTTCCTTGCTGTCCAAGGGACTTTCAGGAGTCTTCTCCAGCACCACAGTTTGAAGACATCAATTCTTAGGCTTCCTGCCTTCTTTATGGTTCAGCTCTCACAACTGTAAGTGACCACTGGGAAGACCATAGCCTTGACTATACGGACCTTTGTCGGAAGAGCAATGTCTAAGCTTTCCAACACACTGTCTAGGTTTATCATAACTTTCCTGCCAAGAAGCAATTATTTCCTGATTTCATGGCTGCAGTCACCATCCATAGTTATTTTAGAGCCCAAGAAGAGAAAAGCTGTCACTACTTCTGCCTTTTCCCCTTCTATTTGCCATGAAGTAATGGAGCTGTAAGTAATGGGTCTTAGTTTTTTTAATATTTAGTTTTAAGCCAGCTCTTACACTCTCCTCCTTCACCCTCATCAAGAGGTTCTTTAGTTCCTCTTTGCTTTCTGCCATTAGAGTGGTATCATCCGCATATGTGAGATTGTTGATATTTCCTCCTGCCTATCTTGATTCCAGCTTGTCACTCATCCAGCCTGGCATTTCTCATGATGTGAGAAATCAACTATACTTCAATGATTTTTTAAAAATGAATGCCTTTCCAGGCTTCTGGCTTAGAAAATGGCAGGAGGAGCTGGTTTGGGGCGGAGGATGTGCAGTTGTCATCCTGAAAAGTCCTAAAGGCTATAGATGGACTCCATCGGCCCACAGTGTCAAAGCAGAAGGGTTCAAAATGCTTCTGCTGGGTCCTGGCTGTTATCATTTCTCCCAACTGTACAGATTTGTTGGTTTTAGCTTACCTACTTCTTGATACAGTCAACAATTATCTGGAAATGGTTTTATGTTGTGAAGTGGACAGTACTTTATAGTGGATGATAGCATAAATGGAATAAAAAGCATTGAATGTATTAAATTCTTTTCAAAGATTGCACAATAAAAAAAATTGAAAAATTTTGGAAACTTAATGCATTTGGGCTGCCCTAAGGACATCAGATGGAAATGTCCAGTGGGCTGTGGGCTGTGAGCCCAGAGCTCAGGGTCAGAGACAGACTCAGAGTTATCACCATCACCTTGATGACAACGCTGTTGTGTATGACATCACCAGGTAGGATGACTCTCAGGATCAGTGGTGGGTTCTTTTAATTTGATGAAATCTAGGATTCTCTCCTGGAAGCCCACTTGCACTAAAAAATATTCATGTAAATTTAAGGAATGACCCTGAAAGGTCACCCCTGAAGTCACTCCCTCCTTGTCCAAGTTAAAAAGCTCTTCTCGAGGTCAGGGACTCCAAGTGTGAGTAATGAGCCATTAGTGGGTTATGAAATCGATTCAGTAGGTTTTTGACCAGAATTAGAGAAAAAAAGAGAAGGAATGAAAGAATGGAATAAAGGAAAGGAAAGGCATAGAAAATACTGTCATGCATGTAACAGAAGCAAGTCTTATTTTTACAATTTCATTTTGATTATATGTGCTTATATATGAACACTTGTGTTTCAGTCTATATGTGTATAAAATAATGCATGCATATAAATTCCTATATGTGTTTATATGTGTGTGTATTAGTTGCTCAGTCATGTCTAACTCGTTGCAACCCTATGACTATTACCTACCAGGCCCCTCTATCCATGGAATTCTCCAGGCAAGAATACTGGAGTGGGTTGCCATTTCCTTCTCCAGGGGATCTTCCCGACATGGGAAAATCGAAGCCAGGTCTCCTGCATTGTGGACAAATTCTTTACCCTCTGAGCCACCAGAAAAACAAAGTTTATATATAGATATATAAACACACACACACACATACACTGCCTTAGATCATTGCAAATGGAGTTTGCAAATGGAGTGTGCATCAATTATCTATTAGTGCAGAAAAGCCAGGGTGGTTTCAAACAACGATCATTTATATGTAAATATATGTTGTTGTTCAGTCTCTCAGTTGTATAAATATAGGTATAACTGCCAATTGGACTTACTTCTGCTGTGAACACACAGGTGGCTAGAGTCGTCCAGCAGCCCAGTCAGGGCTGGGTGGTCCCAGATGCCCCCTCACAGGTCTGAGCCCCAGCCAGGCTATCAGCTGGTGGCCTTGGTTCTGCTGCACCAGGCTTCTCCGCTTGACCAGCTATGGCTTCCTCTCCAGGCACCTAGCAAGCCTCTGCGTTGTGCTCGCCAATGCTACTTGGGCCAGAGCAAGTTGGAAAATCATCATTTTGACATGAAGCCCAGAGTCAATATGGAAAGGGACCCTAACCCCAAGGATCTGGCCACTGGGGGGCATGAATGATTAGGGGCCACTAGCCCAACCTCTACTGTAGAGTGACTAGTATGTAATTCCTGGTGTGTCTTTTCCATGCTCTGCTTGTTCTGGAGTTTTAAGGCTTGTCCTTCACCCTGGTGCATCCCTGTTTTCCTTTCTCCCCACTTCTCTTCATTAATTGAGATTCTGCAAGGAAACCTTGATACTAGGCGTGGGAGAGGGTACCAAGCAAGGTGAGAAGATACCATCTTAGCCCTCAGGCCACTGATCAGCTCTTTGAGTAGATAAGGGTCCAACAACAGAAAAGCTAAATAATGAACGGAGTGCCGCTCAGCTGTCACAAGACAGCTCCAAATTAAATGTCCAGGGAATTTCCTCTGGGAGTGAGAAAGTGGGCGAGGTCATAATTATCATACTAAATGAAGTAAGTCAGACAGAGAAAGACAAATATTACGATATCACTTACATGTGGAATCTGAAAAAAAAATGGTACAAATGAACCCATCTACAAAACAGAAATAGAGTCACAGAAGTAGAAAACAAACATGGTTGTTGATAAGTCGCCGTCATGTCCGGCTCTTTTCGACCCCATGAACAGCAGCCTGCCAAGCTTCCCTGTCCTTCACTCTCTCCAGGAGTTTGCTCAAACTCATGTCCATTGAGTCCGTGATGCCATCCAGCCATCTCATCCTCTGCTGCTCCCTTCTCTTCCTGCCCTCAATCTCTCCCAGTTTCAGGGTGTTTTCCGATGAGTGGGCTCTTCGCATCAGGTGGCCAAAGTATTGGAGCTTCAGCGTCAGCACCAGTCCTCCCAGTGAGTATTTAGGGTTGATTTCCTTTAGGATTGACTGGTTTGATCTCTTTGCTGTCCAAGGGACTCTCTTGCTAAGGAAGGGGGAGGGGATAAATTGGGAGATTGCGGGTGACATATGCATACCACTATATATAAAATAGATAACTAATAAGGACCTACTCTATAGCAGAGGGAACTCTGTTCAGTACTCTGTAATGATCTATATGGGAATAGAATCTAAAGAAGAGTGGATACATGTGTTATGTATAAGTGATTCACTTTGCCCTACAGCAGAAACTAACACAACGTTGTAAATCAACTATACTCCAACAAAAATTAATTACCATTAAAATATATATATATATATATATATATATATATATATATATATTTAAAGTCATGCAACCAAGTCCAGGCAGCATCAAGACTCCCTCCTGCAGGACCTTGGAAAATTGATATTTTTTTCCCTCTCTCTTTTCCTAACTGAACTTGGGACTCATCTTTCCTGCTTCCTGTAGGCTTCGACTGATATTGCAAAAAAAAAAAGTCAGTGTTTGGGCAAGGGGAGGATTTTAATGTGCTCTTACTAAAATAGTCAGGGCTGCTGTTTACAGCACTAGAAATCAGCGTCCAAGTTTAAGTCTGGGGGCAGCCATTTGTCATCGGAATGAAGGTGGGGTCATTGGTGTGGGTTCTACGATTAGAGACGCAGCAGAAGCTGAAGACAGGGCTTCCCGTCACAATATTTCATGGTTTCCGGTCTCTTGTGTTGATGGTGATGAACAATGGCAATGTGAGAAGATTCTATTTGTCAACTTGTTTTTGCTGTTTTGGTTTTATGGCTGGTTCAAAGATCACAGAGTCCCAGCCTGCTTTCCTATGGCCCTTATCTTCTCCAATATCCTAAACTAAACACATGTCATGATGCCAGCTTTATATTCTAAGTCGAGGTTGCCGGTTCGAGGCCCTTGGGTTACATGCAGCCAATACACATATTGTGTTTAGCCTTAAAGTTTTTTAATATTGGCCAAAATTTTGAAATCTGGGATTGTTATATTAAAAGTTGCATTTAAAATGGAATTTATAGCTTTTTTAAGAAGATAAAATAGCTGGCAGCAGTGACCCCTTTTTTTAACAGGGCAGCAGTCAGATAATCTTAACAGCTATTCTTCTTCTGCCTGGGAGAGAGCTTTTTCGTTTACATTTGACTCATCTATTTATATTATTTATTATTTATATTATGTATATATACCCTCTGTAGTTATTGGACTTTGGTGACCCCCAAATTCAATTAAAAATTTTAGGGAAAAATTTAGAAACCAGCATTCCTGAAACAGAAGGAAGCTGTATTTGTATTTGGGGATCAGATTAGGGTCACACGTGGCTTAAAATAACAAGGATCTGAAAATAGCAACGTGCAGAAGAACCAGAGTTCTATTTTTAGGATTGGACTTGTGACAAGAAGTCCAGAGGTTTGAGTCCAGAGTTGTTGCAGCTGTTTAGCAATGATAATGAGGAGCTGTCTCTTTTTCCTTTTTGCAGCACCATCTTTCATATGATGGTTTTGTTGCCTCAGGTCTGTTGCCTCATGGTCACAAAATGGTTGCCACACCTCCAGCCACAAGGCTACATTCTAAGTAGGAAAAAGAATGAAGCAGGAAGGGGCACAGGCTATATCAGGGAAGCCAAACATTTGCAGAACCTAACAGCCTGCTTCTTATTGTCCAAGAGGTATCACATAGCCACTGGCACCTTCAAGGAATGTTAGAAAGGTAGAAAGACACACTGCAGCACGGAACACTGTAGGGACAGAAAGGAGTGAACCCCAGACTTGAAGAAGGGTGAATATAACACGGGACATGCAGGCCCTGAGACTTGGATTCAAGGTCTGTTTTTCAGTTGCTAAGTTGTGGCTCTTTGTGACCCCACGGACTGCAGCAAACCAGGTTACTCTGTCCTTCACCCTTTTCTTGGGACAAATCTCTTTTTGTCTGTTTATTAAATATCAATGAAAATGAAAATTGTTGCTTTTAATTGACCAGAGAAACAATTGCTCCTAATTTAACTCTTAAAATTCTAAGTGTGAGAGCTGCATTCCTGTTTCCTTGAGACTGACTGTTATAAATTTAGGAACTTAAGATATATATAATATAAATATATTATAGAGAGATATATTATTATATTATTACTATTATTATTACATTATACAATTACACACATAGTATATAATTTATATTTAATTATACATATTTTATTATATGTATATTATGTGTATATGATATGTTATACGTTTTATATGTACATGTATATAGTAATATAGAGAGAGATCTCCCTGTAGCTCAAACTATAAAGAATCTGCCTGCGATGCAGGAAACCAGGATTCGATCCCTGGGTAGGGAAGATCTTCTGGAGAAGGGAATGGCAATCCACTCCAGTATTCTTGCCTGGAGAATTCTATGTACAGAGAAGCCTGGCGGGCTATAGTCTATGGGGTAGCAAAGAGTTGGAAATGACTGAGCAATTAACATGCACATAATAATATATACATATATAAGTTACCTGTGTGTGTGTGTGTGTGTGTGTGTATTTTTTCTACTATTTTACAAACAGATTCCTAGCAAACATATTTAAAGGAAAGCATTTCTTTAAGATCAATAGAATCATACCAGCTTTTCTTTCCCTTAAAAATCCTTTTTAAATTACTCATTGCAAGTAAAAATGAGAGTGAAGGCAGGATAAAACTTAGAATTCAACTCTTTTGTACACAGAGCATAATTGCTTTACACCCATGAATCTTTGCAGTCCTGATTTCAACAATTTGGGGTGGCTAAATGAGAAAGCATTCAAGTGAAGCCTAGCTAAAAATTCAGTGTTTGTCCTCCTGCAAAAGTTTGGAAATATTAAGAAAATATTTGCTTTTAATTTTGGTTAGTTCATTGAAAGTGTCCAAGAGCAAAGATTATGTGCTCTTAGTAGGAACTTAATTATTAGAATGAATTATTGGGGTCTAATGGACTCCATGAAAATTCAGGAAAATAGAGCTGGTTGTGTTTTAAGCATAAGTTGTCAGCATTGCTTGGTGATTTCTTTTCCATGACTTTTTCACTAAACATCTTTTGAGTATGCTGGATTCTGACACCTGCTCATGACCTGCAATTTTTAGGAGAATCTCTTTCATGTGGGTGCCAGTTTCTTCTCAAGGCAGGCATCTTTGGACCCCAAAAGCAGGAAAATGCACTGGAATCTGGAATACCACTCCAATGTGTTCTGAGTTCAAACACACTTATGCGGTCGTCTATGTGATACATGGATTTCCCCGGTGGCTCAGACGGTAAAGAATCCGCCTGCAGTGCGGGAGACATGGGTTTGATCCCTGGGTCAGGAAGATCCCCTGGAGAAGGGAATGACAACTCACTCCAGTATTCTTGCCTGGAGAATTCATGGACAGAGGAGCCTGATGGACTCTAGTCCATGGGGTCACAAAGAGTCAGACATGACTGAAGTGACTTGAGCACGCACACATGAGATGAATATGACTATACACATAATGTAATTGCACGGAAAGACACGATTCGTGTTTTGGTTTCTCATTAGTAATTTCCGTTATCTGTATGTCGCACTCTTCCGGGTAGATCAACTGAACAAGTGTTTAGGTGACTGGTATTGACCCAAATGCACATAAAACACCTTGGGGGCTTTACAGTGCTCATGCCTGGGCCCCACACTTGTCAGCTGAAGCAGAACCTCTTGGCATGGACCTTGGGAACTGGCTTTTTTTTTTTTTGGCTGCTCTGTACAGCATGTATGATCTTAGTTCCCCAATAGGGATCAAACCCGAATTCCCTGCAGTGGAAGCACAGAGTCTTAATGACTGGATCACTGGGGAAGCCCAGGAATTGGCCTTCATGAAGCTATCCAGATGATTCTAATGCGTGGAAAAACACACTCTGGGCTCAGCCCCAACATTTTAGTTTTAGTCAGCGTCTAAGTACACATCCAGGATAACCGGCAGGTGTGAGGTTCTTGCTAATTTCTGTACCAGGTGTTGGTTCACTGATTCTTTAAAGTATAGCCCCTCCCCCAGAACATCCTCCCAATCACCTTGCCTAGAACAGCCCTCACTCTGCACACTCTACCAGGCTTTACTGACCTTCATAGAGCCTCTCACTCTCTGACACTGTGCTCTGAATCTGTTTCTTTCTTTAAAAAAAAATATTTCTTTCTTTACTTGGCAGCACCAGGTCTTAGTTATGGCACACAGGCTAGTTCCCTGACCAGGGGTCGAACCCAGGCCCTCTGCACTGGGTGTGCGAAGTCTTAGCTACTGGACCACCAGGAAAGCCCCTTAATCTGTCTGTCTCTTTGATTATTTCCCACATCCCTTCCTAGAGTCAAGTTCCACAAAGACAGGACTTTTTAGCTGTTATGTCTCAAGTGTCTAGAACATCTAGAAAGTGCTTTAGCAGGTTGGGCTCCCCTGAGAAGACCCTGAAATGGAGGTAAGCCTGAAGGATATTCCTTGGGGATCCACACCTGTGAAAGAGAGGGGACAGAAGCACAGTCCCCTGTGGAGGAGGGAGAAGCTGGGTGCATTGCAGCCCCCGGGAGGGCCCAGTGAGGGGGCCCCCAGGAGGACCTGGGGCTGGGAGTTAGAGCGAGACGGCTGGACCTCTGCGCCCCAACACTGATCAGTCACCAGGTACAGGCATCCCTGAAAGGAGAGCCACCTTGGGGTAGGTGGTTTTCTTCGGCTAAAGCCGTCCCCTGAGGGCTGACAGTGAAGGACCATCTTCCAGCCGCACCACGGGCAGCTGAGTAAACTCACCCTTTCTTCCTTCCTGGAGTTGGGGGTCTGGGGTTGGGTGGGGGGCATACATCACAGCAAGCATCACAGCGCTCAAAACTACCTCAGAAAGTAACTTTCTGCTTCTCCCTACCCCAAAACATCCCTTTGATTTTTCAAGCTTACAAACTTCATCTTGGAGAGTTAACCCAAGGAGCAGGTTTGGAGGACTGGGGAGAGTGAAGGATGTATTTATTCATATTAGCAGGAGATGTGGGTTCAATCCCTGGGTCAGGAAGACCCCCTGGAGGACGAAATGACAGCCCATTCCAATATTCTTGCCTGGGAAATTCCACAGACATAGGAGCCTGGCGGGCTACAGTCCATAGGGTCGCAACGAGTCAGACACAACTTAATAACTAAAACAACACAACAAGCTGTGGGCCACAGGACTCCGTCCAGCTCAGAGCCCCCCGAGGAGGCATGCAGAAGACATCTGAGAATCAGGTGTTCATGACTCCAGCAAGGGGAGTAATTCCCTACCAGCTTCCTTCCCCCACTGGTCCAGGGCCCACCAGGGATGTTAGCTCCCTTGCACTTCAAGTATGCACGTGCCTTCCTGAGGCCAACAGGAGGTGACCAGCTGTTCTGATTTGCCCAGGACTGCCCCAGTTTGAGCGTTGAAGATCCCACATCCCAGGAAACTCTTCCATCCTGGGCAATCCAGAATGGTTGGTCACCCCCTGGACGGATTCCTCCAGGCACAGGTGGCAACCAGAGAGAAACCTTTGGGCTAGTCCTGCAAGATGCTGATTCCAGCAGCAACCACTGAGGTTAAAATGCAGACGAGAGCGTATGAGACAGGATACAGGAGGTGTCCAGGACAAAATACCAGCCATTCTTACCCTTCCTCTTGATCAGCCAGACATCTCCATTTAGAAATGTGTTGTTTTTGTCCAGTTGCTAAGTCCTGTCTGAACCTTTGCAACCCCGTGGACTGCAGCACACCAGGTTTCCCTATCGGTCATCGTCTCCTGGGGTATGCTCAAACTCATGTCCCTTGAGTCAGTGATGCCATCCAACCATCTCATCCTCTGTTATCCCCTTCTCCTCCTGCCTTCTATCTTTCCCAGCATCAGAGTCTTTTCCAGTGAGTCAGCTCTTCCCATCAAGAGTCCAAAGTATTGAAATGTCGGCTTCAGCATCAGTCCTTCAAATGAATATTCAGGGTTGATTTCCTTTAGGATTGACTGGTTTGATCTCCTTGCAGTCCAAGGGACTCTCAAGAGTCTTCTCTAGCACCACAGTTCAAAAGCATCAATTCTTTGGCGCTCAGCTTTCTTTATGGTCCAAATCTCACATCTGTACATGACTGGGAAAAAACATAGCTTTGACTATATGAACCTTTAAACTTAGATGCACCAATTAGGCAAAAATCTGTTTTGCTGTTTGAATTAGCTGCTTCTTTCTTGGCTCAAGGACGGTTTCTGTGGCTTTCTGTTTTCAACCTGGCCAAACACCTAGGGTAAAATAGAAGCGTTTTCAAAAAGCCCCAGTATTTAGCAGATGCCTGGAGCGTGGGCTGTTTACATACCCTTGAACGGCCAATTTTCTTGGACATTTGGCTTATTTGCTTTCATCTGTGTATGCATAAGAACCAAAATTTGGCTCCTGGGAAACCTTCTGGACCTGCTGGAAGCCACTGGCATGGGCCAAGTCTCCCCACATCAGACAATTGTTGAATCTCAGCCGCTATAATGAAATTAGCCTCAGATGCTCCGGGGCTGTTTGGATTTGGGACTAGTGAGGCATTTGGCACAAGGAGGCAGGAGACGTTTGTGCACTGTTTCACACCATGAGCTAGTCTTTCTTTAAAAAAAACAAATCCTAAGTTGTGGAGAACAAGTGCTCTTGGCATGCAAGTGATTGGAAATATGAAAAACTTCATCAAGGACACACACGCTCCGGTACCTTTAGGGAGTATGATAGGATATAATGCGAATGTCATTCCTTTTGTGAGTCCCTCTCCCTCTTGGCTCCATGATGGATGGATAGGTCTGTCATTCCTCGGTGCCAAATGTTTTTCCTCTGAATGTTTCTCTGAGGCCAGTCAGGTTAGTTTAGACTGCCTCCCTCCAATGTCATCCTCAGCTACAGGGCATCCCACACCCCAGAATCAGATGTGACATCTTTGTCATGACTCTTGGCATCTCAGCATCCCAGTGACAGATCTGTTAGCCCTAATGACACGTCTTTTCATGTAGAACTTGGTCCTCTCTTGTAACTGCCTGATCCTAATAAGGAAGAGAAGAGCTCTTTCTTAAGTTTAAAAATGTGGTGCTGTTAAGAGGAAAAACTCTCTGTTCTAGCTCATTTTATCAGAGTCTTGAAAATGTATTAAACTAGAACCCTGAGTTAATTCAGGGAATGCTAATTCACTCCCTAATATAAATTCCTGCCACATGCGTACATATTGTGATGTAGTTATTCCCATACCATTCACCCACCAGCCCGATAGCACTGGCATATTTTTGTTCTTCAATTAGCCAGATCCCTTAGATACAGAGGAGAGGCTTACAGCGTTGAGTGGGTTCCTGTACGCGAGATGTTATCTACGCTAATTAAACTAAGATAGAAGAAACCCACCAGAGAGTTTCTTGCTGCTTCTGAGGTCTGTCCCTTCCTTATTCAAATGCTTCTGCTGGAGGAGAGGCCTGGGGGCCAGAAACTGCAAACAAGATCTTGTGGGAAAAGGCAAAAGTAGAGACAACATAGAGAAAGCCATGGCCCCAAGGTCTCAGAACCATCCAAAGATTTTTTTTAATTATTATTGGAGTATAGTTGGGGCTTCCCAGATGGCGTTAATGATAAACAACCCGCCTGCCAATGTAGGAGATGCAACAGACATGGGTTTGACTCCTGGGTGGGGAAGATCCTGGAGGAGAGCATGGCCCCCCACTCCAGTATTCTTTTCAATGGGGGAGGGAGAACCCCACGGACAAAGGAGCCTGGCGAGCTACAGTCCAGAGGGTCACAAAGAGTCAGACACAAATGAAGTGACTTAGCACATAGTTGATTTACATTGTTTTGTTAATTTCAGGTGTACAATGAAGTGATTCAGATATATACATATGTGTATGTGTGTATATCTTCTTTTTCATGTTCTTTTCCATTATAGGTTATTATGTTTCTCTGTGCTATATAGCTATATAGCTTATTTGTTGTTTATCTATTTTATATATAGTGGTTTGTATCTGTTAATCTCAAACTCTTTAATTTATTCCGCCCCCGCCCCAACCTCTCCACTTTGGTAACCATAAGTTTGTTCTCTCTGTTTCTGTTTTGTATATAAGTTCATTTGTATCATTTTTAAGGTTCCACATTTAAGTGATATCATATGATATTTGTCTTTCTCTGTCTGATTTACTTCAGTTAGTATGACCATCCATAGGTCCATCCCTGTTGCTACAAGTGGCATTATCTCATTCTTTTTTATGACTGAATACAAAGATTTTTAATTGGCTCTGGAATGCCACTGAAATAGATACCACAGATAGCTACATGAATATGAATGTGCGTGCTAAGTCACTTCAGTTGTGTCCGACTCTTTGCAACCCTTTGTAGCCCACCAGGCTCCTCTGTCCATGGGATTCTCCAAGCAAGAATATTGGAGTGGGTTGCCATGCCCTCCTCCAAGGGATCTTCCCAACCCAGGGATCGAACTTAGTCTCTTAGTCTCCTGCATCGGCAGGCAGGTTCTTTACCACTAGTGCCACCTGGGCAGTCCATGAATAAGAGTATATAAATATAAATATAGAGAGAGTGATTATAGATATTAATATCAGTGCATTTCAATATTCTGTCTGTATGTCTGGCCTGGGATCACTTTAAAGCCCATGTACTTCTTGCTTCTCATTGAGCAAAAGGAAAGGAAACTTAAGATGCACTCAATGCTCCAAGCTCCTGTCACCTCACAGAGCGGTGTGCTTGGGTCGGGCACAGCTGGGCAGGCAAGGCGTGTCCTCCAGGAGGTCACCTGCCCTGGACACTGTGTAAATTAGCAGAAGGTTGGGGAGGGCAAGGAACACCGTGTCGATGATGTTTTGATAGGAACTATCTGGCCAAGGAGAAGACATCATCACATCTCTTGCCTCAGTAAGGCTATAGCAACTCAGCATCATCACATCCTCCAAACACGTTCTTTAAAACTTTTTGTTTTATGGTGAAGTATAGCTGGTTAACAGTGTTGGGATAGCTTCAGGTGCAAAGCAGAGAGTCTCAGCCACACATATACATGTATCCATTCTCCCCCAAACTCCCCTCCCATCCAGGGTGCTACTTAACAGTGAGCAGAGTTCCCTGTGCCATACGGTCGGTCCTTGTTGGTTGTTCATTTTAAATATAGCAGTGTGTACAGGTCCATCCCAAACTCCCTAACTATCCCTTCCCCCCAGCCTTCTGCATAGCGATCATAAATTCCTTCTCTAAGTCTGTGAGTGTGTTTCTGTTTTGTAGGTAAGATCATTTATATCATTTCTTTTTAGATTCCAAATACATTTTTGTTGTGTTTTACAAAAAACCTTAGTCTGTGCCAGATTGGAAATCAAAGGAAAAAAATCAACTTTATCACACAGAGATGAAGGAGCCCTGAGCTGAAAGAACTCAGACCCACTGAGCTAGTTTCTTGCTAAACTTTGGGGACGAGTTTACGGGATGTGGCTCTCAACTTCTCTGGTAGAATTTCTGTTGGGAGATCATGTCCCAGAAGAGTGCTTAATGGTGGGTCTAGATTTTTCTAATATCAGCATACGTAATCCCTCGAGAAACGAGCACACTTCCAGGAACATGTCCCATTATTTCTGAGCTGGGTCGCATTATCTCTCTTTGGGAACCGACAGAAGAGCATGAAACGTCGTTAATAACCATCAGGCATCTCCCGTCTCTCCCAGGCTTGTCAGGATGTGCTTCATTCCGAAGGCAAACGGTCCATTCTCCTCTCGTCTTCCTCCTGGGATTAGTTACAGCGGCAGCCACTCCATTGTAACGAGATGGGGAAATGTAATTACATTAATAGCGGGCACCAGACTTCCTCTCAGAGCAGAAACTGAGTTTATTGGCCAAGGGAGAAGGGGAAGTGTTTGGGGAATGAAACATAGATCTGTCCAGAACTGAGCAAATCCGCCGAAGAAAAATGAGGGCATGCATGTGTCATCAAAAAGTTGTATACCACTTATTTCATTTAGTGTGATCATCACGAGGTCCATCCATCTTGCTACAAATGGCATTATTTCATTCATTTTTATGGCTGAGTAAGTCAGACCGCAAAGGACAAATATAATATGATATCACTTAAATGTGCAATCTAAAAGAAAGTGGTACAGAGGAACTTTACAAAACAGAAGCAGACTCAGAGACATAGAAAACAAACTTATAGGACTTCCCTGATGTCCCAAAAGCGGTCGAGAATCTGCCTGCCAATGCAGGAGACACGGGTTTGATCCCTGGTCTGGGAAGATTCCACATGCCACAGAGCGACTAAGCCCAACTACTGAACCCATGCTCAACAACCAGAGCAGTCACTGTGATGAGAAGCCCATGCGCTGCCATGATGACCTGGCACAGGCATAAGAAAATTTAATAAATTTTAAATTTTAAATAAATAAATTTTAAAAAATAAAAGAAAGCAAATTATGGTTGCCAAAGGGGAAGGGCTGTGAGGAGGGACAAATTAGGAGTTTGGGGTTAACAGATACACACTGCTGTTGTTGTTCGGCCACACTAAGTCATGTCCAACTGTCTGCAACCCATGGACTGCAGCACACCAGGCTTCCCTGTCCTTCACTGTCTCTTGGAGTTTGTTCAAACTCGTGTCTGGTGAGTCAATGGTGCCATCCAATCATCTCATCCTCTGTCACCCGCTTCTTCTCCTGCCATCAGTCTTTCCCAGCATCAGGATCTTTTCCAATGACTTGGCTGTTCGCATCAGGTAGCCAAAGCATTGGAGCATCAGCATCAGTCCTTCCAATGAATATTCAGGGTTGATTTCCTTTAGGATTGACTGGTTTGATCTCCTTGCTATCCAAGGGATTTAAAGGTCTTCTTCAGCACCCCAGTTCAAAAGCATCATACACACTATATATAAAATAGATAAATGACAAGGCCCTACCGTATGGTGTAATATTTTGTAGTAACTCATGTAGGGAAAGAATCTGAATCACCTGAAACTAACACAGCATTGTAAAACTACGCTTCAATAAAAAAAATTTTTAATTAAAAAAGGGATGAAAAAAAGAAGTTGTGTACGAGAACGTTCGCAGCAGCATCACGTGTGATCACCCAAAGCTGGAAATGAGCCAAACGCCCATCTTCAGGAGGATAAATAAATACACAGCTGTGGGTTTGTACAACAAGACGCTGCTCAAAGAGAACAGCGAACATGGACACAGCCCACGAGCTTAAAGGCGAGCTAATGAAGCTGGAAAGAAGAGAGGAGACACGGTATCGTCTCTTCTCTGGGGAGTTCTAGAAGACGCAGAACTAATCCCTGGGAAGAAAAGCCAAACTAGCCGTGAACGGTTCAGGGAATGATGAAGAGAAGGAGGAGGGAGACTTTGAGAGGGCTGCGGGTGGTCTGGAGTTGGGAGGCGGTACAGGTGTGTACACCTGCAGGCGTCCACCGAGTTGTGCAGGTAAGATGTGTGCACGTTCAGGTAGTAAGTTATGACTCAGCTTTGTTTTGAACTACCTGTGTGTGCAGGTAAGACTTGGAGGTCCAAGATGTGGGTGAAACTGATCCTTCTGCGGCCAGGTGGGCACTATGGACAATCTCTCCGCCCTTCCTTATCTTTCATGATCTTGGCACTTTTGAAGGGTCCCGGTCAGAAACATTGTAGAGTATTTCCCGATGTGGGTCTGTCTGATATTTTCTCCTGATTAGAGGTTATGCTTTTCTGGCAAACACAGCACAGAAATGAGGTGATGCGATATCAATATGCTTTCTTCCCGGCGATGTTCTCTTTGATTATGTGGCTAAGGTAGTGTCAGCCAGGTTTCTCCACAGTGAAGTTACTTCTTTCCCTTTGCAATTAATCTCAGAGTGGTGTCCTGATACCATGCAAATAGTTTCTCCTTAGACGTCCAGCCGCTGACACTAACATCACCCAGGGATATTCCCTTCAGCCCTTTCTCCCCACAATTCACACCTCACCAAGTAGTCAGAGTAGCTTTTAAACTTGTAAGTCAGCTGTATCACTCCCATGAAGAAAGCATCCTACTGGCCTTTTGCAGTGGTTTTACTAAAATCTAACCTCCTCATTTTAACCTTTCAGGCCTTGTATGATCCGACCCTGCCAAATTCCTCTCCCCCACATTGCCTCTCTCCCTTCCGCTTTGGTCATCCTATTCTGCATTTGGTTTATTTCTCCAAGATTTCATGCTCATTTCTATTGTCTGACTTTTACACTTGCTTTTCCCTCTTCCTAAATACCCTCTGCTCAGGTCCTCTCATGGTAGACCCATGGCTTAGGAGTCAGATCTCAGTTAAAATATTGCCTCCTTCCCTGTCTCTATTACCTTTCTCATTCTTCTTTGGCCAAGTGTGGGATTCTATTTTGTTTTCTCAAATCCCACCATGATCTGAATGCATGTCTTTGCCCCGATGACACCATAAGTTTCTTCTTCTTTTTTACTGTTTATTTATTTATGTTTGACTGTGCTGGGTCTTCTTTGTTGCATGTGGACTTTCTCTAGCTGCAGCAAGCAGTGGCTACTCTCATTGCAGGGGCTTCTCTTACTGTGGAGCACAGGCTCAAGGGCACGAAAGCTTCAGTAATTGAGGCTCCCAGGCTCTGGAGTGTGGCCTTAGTAATTGTGGTGCATGGGCTTAGTTGCCCTGCAGCATGTGGAATCTTCCCAGACTAGGGATTGAACCCATGTCCCCTGCATTGGCTGGTGGATTCTTAACAACTGGACCACCAGGGAAGTCCACTATAAGCTTCTGCAAATCAAACACTTAATCTCTACCATCCACTGCTTTTTTTGAAGTATAGTTAACATACAATGTTGTGTTAGTTTCTAATTTATGGCAAAGTGAGTTTAGTGTTATGTGTGCGTGTGTGTGTGTGTGTGTGTGTGTGTGTATACACGCACCATAAAATTTGTTTTCTCTGTGAGTCTATTTCTGTTTCGCCAATAAATCCATTTGTATTTTTTTTAGATTCTATGTATAAGTGATATCATATGATATTTGTCTTTGTCTGACTTACCATTCACCACTTTATATCTGGTGTTGAGGACAGTACCTGGCCCCCAAAAGGTGCTCATAAAACATTGGTTGGATAAATGAATTCCTTTAATCCCGTGTGCCCTGTTCATAGCTCTAGCCAACATCAGATCAAGGAGTACTTCATTTCATCTATTCAAACAACCTTTTTCAGACTCCAAGGGACCCCTAATTCTAGCACCTCCAGATTTGGTAACATAATGCCTTCCTATAAAATCTGGTCAAGAGACACCATTTTTAGGCCTTGTCTTCCCAAGCTGGAATTCTACCAATTGCTTAAGTTCAACCTCTCCTATGGCCCTCATCAGCCACCCCTCAATTACTGTGATCAGTGTCCTATCATGGAACAACTTATGGAAGATGCTGAAAAACAAGGGCAATGTATTTGCAGCCACATGAATGGACTTGGATGGCATTATGCTGAGTGAAATAAAACAGACAGAGAAAGATAAATACTGTATGAAATCTCTTACATGTGGAATCTAAAAAATGCAACTGACTAATGAATATAACAACAAAGAACAGACTTGGAGATGTAGAGAACAAACTAGTGATTACTAGTGGGGACAGTGAAGGGGGAGAGGTGAGATGGGGAGAGGAGATGAAGAGGTACAAATTATTAGGCAGAAAATAAGCTATAAGGGTATATTGTCCAGCATGGGGAATATAGCCAATGTTTTACAATAACTATAAATGAAGTATAACTTAAAATGGTGACTCACTCTCTTGTATACCTGTAACATATAATGTTGTACATCAACTAGACTTCAATACATACATTAAAAAATACATAAAGTTAAAACAAAACAAGAAGACAAAAATAGCCTAAGACAATGAGTGTGCAACTCTGAATAGAATAAAAACCACTGAACCGTACATTTCAAATAACTGAATTGTATAGTATAAGGTCTCAAGAAAGCTGTTATTTAAAAAAATAATAATATGTGGAATCTAAAACAAATGAACCTATTTACAAAACATAAATAGAGTCACATTAGGAGAAAACATGCTTACAGTTATCAAGGGGGAAGGGAGGGAGGGATAAATTGGGAAACTGGGATGGACACATACACACTACTATAAATAAAATAGATGACTAATAAGCACCTACTGTACTGCACAGGGAACTTTACTTGGTGCTCTGTGATGATCTGTGTGTGTGTGTGTGTGTGTGTGTATGTGAGTCGCTCAGTCGTGTCCAACTCTTTGTGACTTCATGGACCGTAGCCTGCCAGACTCCTCTGTCCATGGAATTCTCGAGGCAAGAGTACTGGAGTGGGTTGCCATTTCCTTCTCCAGGGGACTCTCCCTGACCCAGGGATCAAACCTGGGTCTTCCACATTGCAGACAGATTCTTTACCCTCTGAGCCACCAGAGAATAATGACCTATATGGGAAAAGAATCTAAGAAAGAGGGAATATGTGTATAACTGATTCACTTTGCTGTACATCTGAAACTAACAGAACACTGTCAATCAACCGTACTCCAATAAAAATTAATTAAAAGTTAAAAAAAAAAAGCAAGGATGACGTGGTTTGCATTCTTTTTCTCTGGGGACAGTGTTAGTTCAGGAAGCCTGCTTTTAGGACAGCTCATTTGTCAGAGCAGCGAGGCTGCCTCTGCAGACAGAAGAAAAGAGAAGTGGATCTTTTATGAGCATCTGAGCAGCAGAGACGTACGTGCTGTGCTGTCCCTGAGTCCCTTTCTCTGCAGCACCCTTGTGTGTGAGCTGTGCATATGCCACATCAGAACTCTCACCGCAGAGGAGAGATGCTGGTGAGACATGCACCCGTGCCTGGAGTTGCCAGGACATCACTGAGTATACTCCATGGCCTGTCTCATTCCAGAGCATCTCACCAAAGATCTTTTTTGATCTCTAAATAGCAGCACCCAAGCCCACTCTGCTTTGATGTTCATTGCAAGCAGCACTGTTTAATTTCCTGTCCTCTCAAAGGCCCTGAGGTTGATCATTGTATGCAGAAGTTATCAGAGAAGCTGCCGTATAACTCGGGGAACTCAGCTCGGTGCTCTGTGATGACTCGAGGGCTGGGATGGGTTGGGGGAAGGCTCCAGAAGGAGGGGATATGTGTATGCTTATAGCTGATCCACGTTGTTATACAGCAGAAACTAACATAGTAAAGCGATTATACGCCAATTAAATATAAAAAAGAAAGAAGGCGTTAGAGAACACACACCATTCCAACGGGCCATTGGCAGCCTGACCTTCCTGCGTCTCTGCATCCCTGGAAACCAGAACAGTCAGGGTACTGGGAACCAGTGCTACAGGAGGGGCAGGTGATGAAAGGGGTGCAGTGGCCTCCCCCAGGGGAGTGAGATGGCTAGGGGGTTCACCGTGGATGTTCATTGCTGACTGAGAGCACACATCCCCGAGTTTCTGGGGACGCCACTCTGCGGCTGCCTTGTACTCCAGCTGCACCCTATGCTTCATAATTCATGACAGCTTTTCAGTGTCCATCCCCTATGTTTAAAAGAAAGTTGGTGTCCATTTTCCATTTAACCGTCATCTTCAAAAGTATCATTTTGATGAAGTCTTTGATGGAAGTATAATTAGTCTTCAATGTGTTCATTTCTGCTGTACGGCAAAGTGGCTCAGTTATACATATATTAATACATACATTCTTTTTTTAAATGTTCTTTTCCATTATGATTTATCAGGATACCGAATGTAGTTCTCTGTGCTATGCAGTAGGACCTTGTTGTTTATCCATTCTATGTGTATAGTTTGCATCTGCTAACCCCAAACTCCCAATCCATCCCTTCCCTATCCACCTCCTCCTTGACAACCACAAGTCCATTCTCTTTGTCCATGATTCTGCTTCTGTTTTGTAGATAAGTTCACTTTGTGTTGTATTTTAGATTGCACATGTAAGTGATATCATATGACATTTGTCTTTCCCTGACTTGCTTCACTTAGTATGGTAATTTCTAGATCTATCCATGTTACTGTACGTGGTACTATTTCATTCTTTTTTATGGCTGAGTAGTATTCCATTGTGTCTATGTGCCATTTCATCTTTATTCATCTGTTGGTGGACATTTAGATTGTTTCCAAGTCTTAAGCTGTGGAGGATAGTGCTTCTATGAACATAAGGCTGCATGTATCTTTGAATTATAGTTATGTCTGGATGTATGCCCATGAGTGGGATATATGGCAACTCAAAAGTACGGTTTTGATTCTTAGATTCCTGAGTGTTAGAAATCTGAAATGGACTGAGAAGGACTTAGAACTACCCACACACTGTATTTTTAAGGGAAAAGCTCAGAACCTAGAATGTTGGCTGCCATGTTTTTAAAAAATGAGAAAAGTATATACTTAAATGCCTGTACATGCATAGACTCTTCTGGAAGGAGGCTCAAGACACTGCTGACAACGGTTCCTTTCAGGGTGGAAAGCAGGGGGAGCTCCAGCTGGGAGGGGGAGGGATTTACGCTTGTTTCACTGCAGATGCTTCTTCCTGTTCTATTTGACTTTAAACCATGAACCTGTATCGACTTTCCATTTTTATACTGAAAAATAATTAACAGTTGAAAATCTCCAATGAGGTATTCAGACTTGAAAAGCCAATCTTGAAATGTTTAGAACGTATGACAAAGTTTTATGAATTTTAAAAAATCATTGAAGGGAAACCTGTTCTCATGGATAGAAGTGTTTCTTTGCATGGCGATGGAGTCTGAGCTCAGACTGTCCTTTGGGAACTGACTGGTGTGTTCCGAGGCTGTTATAGGAGAGAGCCTAACAGTGCCGCCCCAGGAACCAAGAGTGCTTAGGTTCTTGCCAGCTGTGAAATGGGCCATTCAGGGCTTTAGTTTCCTCTCTCAAAAAGATAATCATGAGACAAAAATCTTGATAAAAATACTTACCTCACTGAGTTGTTATGAAGATTCAATAAAACATGGAAAGCCCTTAAAACAGTGCCTGCAATATAGAAAATACTAAAATAAACATTATGGGGCTTTTTGAACCAATTTTGATACTTTATTAATAACCAAAGTCCATAGTTTCCACTCTTTTTTATTGAAGTATAGTTGATTTACAGTATTGTGTTAGTTTCTGGTATACATCCAAGTTATATATCTGTTCAGTTCAGTCACTCAGTCGTGTCTGACTCTTTGAGACCCCATGAATCGCAGCACGCCAGGCCTCCCTGTCCATCACCAACTCCCGGAGTTTACCCAAACTCATATATACTTAAACACATTTTTTTCCAGATTCTTTTCCATTATAGTTTATTACAGGATATTGAATATGTGGGTAGCTTCCTGTGCAGTAGGACCTTGTTGTTTATTTATTTTCTATATAGTAGTGTGTATCTGCTAATCCTGAACTCCTAATTTATCCCTCCTCCAGCCCCTTTAGTAAACATAAGTTTGTTTTCTCTGCCTGTGAGTCTGTTTGTGTTTCATAAATAGTTCATTTGTATCATATTTTAGATTCCACATTTAAGTGATATCATTTGATACTTGTCTTTCTCTGTCTGATTTACTTCACTCAGGATAATAGTCTCCAGGTCCACCCGTGTAGCTGCGTATCACATTATTTCATTTTCTTGACTGCATTTTTGGTGAAACGTCTGCATTGCGGCTTCTCTGGATTTTGACCGCATGTACATGACGTGTGTGGGCTTCCCTGGTGGCTCAGTGGTAAACAATCCGCCTGCCAATGCAGGAACTCTAGTCTGATCCCTGGGTTTGGGAAGATCCCTTGGAAAAGGAAATGGTAACCCACTCTAGTATTCTTGCCTGCAAGGTCTCATGGACAGAGGAGCCTGGTGGTCTACAGTCCATGGGTTCACAAGGAGTTGAACATGACTTAGTGACTAAACAACAACAGTACGACATGTATCTGCCTTCACAGTATCATACAGAATAATTTCACTGCCCTAGAAGTCCTCTGCTTACTTATTCCTCCCTCCCTCCTCGCCCTTCATCCTTTTATTGTCTGCAGTTTGGCTTTTCCCAGAGTGTCACAGAGTTGGAATCATACAGTACCTAGCCTTTTCAGTTTGGCTTCTTTCACTCAGCAGTATGCTTTTAAGTTTCCTCCATGTCTTTGCATGACTTGGTAGCTCATTTCTTTTGAGCACTAAATACTCCTTTGTCTGGATGGACCATAGTATATTCATTCATCCATTCACCTGCTGTGAAGGACATCTTAGTTGCTTCCAGATTTTGGCAATGATGAATAAAACTGCTACAAACATTTGTGCACAGGTTTTCGTGTAGACATATGTTGTTCAGCTCCCTTGGGTAAATACCAAGGAGCACAATTGCTGGATCATATTGTAAGAATGCGCTCAGCTTTGTAAGACACTGCCAAACGGTCTTCCAAGTTTCTGAGTACCGTTTTGTATTCCCACCAGCAGTGAAGGAGAGTCTCCTTTGCTCTGCATCCTCGCCAGCATTTGGTGTTGTTAATGTTTTGGGATTTTAGCCATTCTAATGGGTGTGTGGCGGTATCTCATTGTTGTTTCAATTCACAGTTCCCTGATGGCATATGGAGCATCTTTGCATATTCTTATTTGCCATCTGGATACCTTCTTGGGTGAGGTATCTGTTCAGATCGTTCACTGATTTAAATTTTTTTCTTATTGTTAAGTTTTAAGGATCCTCTGTATATTTTGTATGCCAGTCTTTTTTTTTTTAAATAGAGATTTAGATTTTTTATTTTAGCATACTCACTTATCTCTATATATAAAAAATGCACATTATGCTCAAATCTTTTGTGTCCTTACTGAATTTTTCTAGCTACTATAACAATTACTGAGAGAGAATTAGAGAAATTGCCTCCTAGGATTCTAAGAATTTTCTATTTATCTTTTAAATTCTGTCATTTTGGATTCGTGTATCCTGAAGCTGTGATATTAGAGGCACTTGAATTTAGGGTTGTTCGTTGGTCAGTTCAGCTACTCAGTCATGTCCTATTCTTTGCAACCCCGTGGGCTGCAGCACGCCAGGCTTCCTTGTCCATCACCAACTCCTGAAGCTTGTTCAAATTCATGTCCATTGAGTTGGTGATGCTATCCAACCATCTCATCCTCTGTCATCCCCTTCTCCTACTGCCTTCAATCTTTCCCAGCATCAGGGTCTTTTCTAATGAGTCAGTTCTTCCCATCAGGTGGCCAAATTTTTGGAGCTTCAGCTTCAGCATCAGTCCTTTCAGTTAATATTCAGGACTGATTTCCTTTTGGATGGACTGGCTTGATCTCCTTGCTGTCCAAGGACTCTCAACAGTCTTCTCCAACACCACAGTTCAAAAGCATCAATTTTTCAGCACTCAACCTTCTGTATAACCCAACTCTCACATCCATACATGACTATTGGAAAAACCATAGCTTTGACTAGACTGATCTTTGTTGGCAAAGTAATGTCTCTGCTTTTTAATAAGCTGTCTAGGTTGGTCATAACTTTTCTTCCAAGGAGCAAACCCCTTTTAATTTCATGGCTGCAGTCACCATCTGCAGTGATTTTAGAGCCCAAGAAAATAAAGTCTACCACTGTTTCAACTGTTTCCCCATCTATTTGCCATGAAGTGATAGGACCAGATGCCATGATCTTAGTTTTCTGAATGCTGAATTTTAAGCCAACCCTTTCACTCTCCTCTTTCACTTTCATCAAAAGGCTCTTTAGTTCTTCTTCACTTTCTGCCATAAGGGTGTCATCCTCATACCTGAGGTTATTGATATTTTCCCAACAATCCTGATTCCAGCTTGTGCTTCATCCAGTACAGCATTTCTCATGATGTACTCTGCATATAAATTAAATAAGCAGGGTAACAATATACAACCTTGACTTACTCCTTTCCCAATGTGCAACCAGTGTGTTGTTTTATGTCTAGTTCTAACTGTTGCTTCTTGACCTGCATACAGATTTCTCAAGAGGGTATGCCAGTCTTTATCAGATGCATGCAAAAATTTTCTCCCAGCCTGTCGCTTGTCTAAACATTAGCTGTTATTACTATTATGCTCCATTAGTCACGCAAGTTTAGATTTGCCATGTTCTAATACCTTTCTCACTAATAAATGACAAGGGTTGATTTTTGCTGTTAGAGAGTTCAGGATCAGCATGTCCATACTGCTATATTTAAAATGGATAACCATCTTTCTAAATTCCATATATATGTGTTAGTATACTGTAATGGTCTGGGGATCGGGATGGGGAATACATGTAAATCCATGGCTGATTCATGTCAATGTATGACAAAAACCACTACAATATTGTAAAGTAATTAGCCTCCAACTAATACAAATAAATGAAAAAAAAAAAGAAAAAAAATGGATAACCAACAAGGACCTACTGTATAGCACAGGGAAATCTGCCCAATGTTATATGGTAGCCTTGATGGGAGGGAAATTTGGGGGAGAATGGATACAGGGATATGTGTGGCTGAGTCCTATTGCTGTCCCCCTGAAACAATCACACATTGTCAATCAGCTATGTGCTATACTGTGCTATGCTAAGGTTCTTCAGTCACGTCTGACTCTTTGTGACCTTATGGACTCTAGCCCACCAGGCTCCTCTGTCCATGGAGATTCTCCAGGCAACAATACTGCAGTGGGTTGCCATGCCCTCCTCCAGGGGATCTTCCTGACCCAGGGATCAAACCTGCATCTCCACACCTGCATCTCCTGCATTGAAAGGCAGGCTCTTTACCACTGGCACCACATGGGAAGCCCATTAATTGACTATACTCCAATAGAAAATAAAAAGTAGAGAAAAAAAAGAGTGTGTCCAGCCAAAAGGAGGTGTGGCTGCCCTCACCTGCCATGTGCAGGGCCCCCTGCACCAAAGCCCGCAGCCAGTCCTGCCAGGAAGTAGCAGGAGCTCGTCCTGGTAGCGCTCACGTGCCACCTTGGTGCAGGTGACGCTGACTGTCCTGGGCTCTGGCTTCCACAAGCCTGCGGGCAGTGCTCAGCCTTCCTGCCAGGTTGGCGTGACTACAGGCTCCCGGCGTCCACCCAGTGCTGACTCGTTATTCCTAACTAAAACCAAGGAAGACTAAGCTATGCTATCAGTAAAGAGGTCTGCCTTTACTCCAGTGGTGGGGGTGGAGCGGGACCGGAAGGGTGCAAGGGGCTTCCAGTGTGAACCATAGTGCTCTGGCTCTTGAACCGGGTTCAGGTTATGAGTTTGTGCACTGTGAAATGTCACTGAGTGGATAGTCATGGTGTGTACACTTATCTGTAGATAATAAAGTTCAACAGAAAATGAGCCCCTAAAAAGATTTTTTTTTAAACTGGTTTCTTTGGCTGTGCTGGGTCTTAATTGTGGTATGCGGGCTCTTAGTCACGGCATGTGGGATCTAGTTTGCTGACCAAGGATCAGCCCCAGGCCCCCTGCATTGGAAGTGTGAGCCTTAACCACTGGACCCCCAGGGAGGTCCCAAGATTTTTTAAATAATAAAGGGAGGAAGGAAGGAGGGGGGAGGGGAAGGAAGGAAGGATGAATGGATGAATGGATGGGTTGAAGGAGGGAGTTGGAGGGATGGATGGAGAGATGATTAGATGGAAGGAGAGATGGATGGATGGAGGGATGATGAATGGATGGAGGGAGAGATGGAGGGATTAATGGAGGGAGAGAGGGAGGAGGTTGGAGATATTAATAGATGGAATGAGAGATAAATGGATGGAGGAAAGGATGACTGGATGGAGGGAGGGATGGAGGAAGGGAGGGATGGAGAGATGATTAGACGGAAGGAGAGATGGATGGATGGATGGAGGCAGGGATGAATGGATGGAGGCAGGGATGGTGGAGTGGAAGAATGGATCAAGGGAAGAATGGATGGATTTCAGAGACATAGCAGACATTTCTAGTCATAGCACTGCCACCCCACCATCTCCACCTACAAAAGGTGCTTTAGGGACACCCCCCAAACTGCTGGCCCAGGGCCCCTGTACCACCAGTAACATCACTTACAGAGGCAATGAGTAAACATATTAAGTAATAACGCTGAGCTGACAAAGGCGTCATCAGACTGTGTTTGCATTGCATGTTTTAGATGGCATTCATGTTAGCCCTGTAAGGATTATTGTCCAACATCACTGGATATTAAGCAGAGAATCTTCCAGCTCAAAGCATCCAGGGAAACTGAGCTTTTGTTGAGGGACTGAGAGGAAGGGAGGTTTTCATCATCAGCTCTTATTCACCATAAAAGTTGTAATCAAAGCCCAAGCCTTTCAGAACAGATGGGTGGATTTCTTTTTTTTTTCTTTTTTTTTAAATTTTTTTTATTAGTTGGAGGCTAATTACTTCACAACATTTCAGTGGGTTTTGTCATACATTGATATGAATCAGCCATAGATTTACACGTATTCCCCATCCCGATCCCCCCTCCCACCTCCCTCTCCACCCGATTCCTCTGGGTCTTCCCAGTGCACCAGGCCCGAGCACTTGTCTCATGCATCCCACCTGGGCTGGTGATCTGTTTCACCATAGATAATATACATGCTGTTCTTTCGAAACATCCCACCCTCACCTTTTTCCCACAGAGTTCAAAAGTCTGTTCTGTATTTCTGTGTCTCTTTTTCTGTTTTGCATATAGGGTTATCATTACCATCTTTCTAAATTCCATATATATGTGTTAGTATGCTGTAATGTTCTTTATCTCTCTGGCTTACTTCACTCTGTATAATGGGCTTCCAGTTTCATCCATCTCATTAGGACTGATTCAAATGAATTCTTTTTAACGGCTGAGTAATATTCCATGGTGTATATGTACCACAGCTTCCTTATCCATTCATCTGCTGATGGGCATCTAGGTTGCTTCCATGTCCTAGCTATTATAAACAGTGCTGTGATGAACATTGGGGTGCATGTGTCTCTTTCAGATCTGGTTTCCTCAGTGTGTATGCCCAGAAGTGGGATTGCTGGGTCATATGGCAGTTCTATTTCCAGTTTTTTAGAAATCTCCACACTGTTTTCCATAGTGGCTGTACTAGTTTGCATTCCCACGAACAGTGTAAGAGGGTTCCCTTTTCTCCACACCCACAGATGGGTGGATTTCATCTGTGAAAGAAGTTACTAGTATTAGCCCATTCTTTGTGGAGCGAGAGGGTAATATCACTACCCCTTCTCTGGGCACAGGACACCCTCCCATCAGTAGCTCTCAACTGTCAGCTAAATGAGAATCAGCCACAGCATCTGTCAAAATGCAGATTCACTGGCTTAACTGGGAGGGCTCGCCTAGGAAGTCTGCTCATTTTCTGAGGCTACTGTAGTGAATCGCCACTAACTGGATCAGTTCATTCCCTCTCTCGCAATTCTGGAGGTCTGAATTCCAAAATCAAGGTGTGGGCAGGGCTGTGCTCCTTCCAGAGGGTCCAGAGAAGGATCTTTCCTGCCTCTTCCAGCTCCCAGCGTCTCCGGGCATTCTCTGACCCGCGGCCACATCCCTCCAGTCTCTGCCTCCATCCTCACGTAAACTGCTTTCCTCAGTCTCTGTGTCTCCTTGTTTGTCTCTTACAGGGACGTTCTCCTTGGATTTAGAATCCAGTCTGACTGCATTTTAACTAATTCCATCTGCAAGGACCCTATTTCTAAATAAGGTCACAATCTGAGGTGCCAGGTAGACAGGAATTTGGGAGGATTCAGTCCACTACCATAGATCTGCAAAAGATCCTAGGGATTTGTATTTGTTGTATATTTTTTTCTTATTTTGGTATATGTGCACATGACTTCAAATAACAGTGAAATTCAGGCAGTCCTCATCTTGTGTAGTACCCTGTTAGTGGAAACTCAGCCATCAGAACCATGACCTTGGTCCATGACCATTTGAGGTGAGGAACCTGCCCATATGAACTCTTCTCCACTAAAGCAGGACAAATCAAGGGTTGCCTGGAGGAAAAGTCACGCTAAGAAACTTTTTTGGGGGCTTGCCTGGTGGTGCAGTGGATAAGAATCTACCTGCCAATGCAGGGGAGATAGGTTCCTGGTCCAGGAAGATTTCACATACCATGAAGCAACTAAACCCATTCTCCACAACTACTGAGCCCGTGAGCTGCAGCTGCTAAAACCTGCATGTCTAGCACCTGCATGTTGCAACACTGAGGCTGCAAGCTGCAACTGCTGAACCCCATGCTCCTAGAGCCTGTGCTTCACAAGAGAAGCCAATGAAAAGCCCATGCACCACAACTAGAGAAAAGCCCCTGCTCTCTGAAACTAGAGAAGGCCTACACCCAGCAATGAAGACCCAGGGCAGCCAAAAATAAATAAATAAATAATATTTAAAAAAAATAAGCTCTTATCATAGGTGGTACACTAGACTGAGGGTCTGTGTCCTCCCCAAAATTCGTATGTTGAAACCTGGTGCCCAATGTGAAGGTGGCAGGAGGTGAGGCCTTTGTTGGGGGGGGAGGGTGATTAGGTCAGGTAGATGGGGCCCGCCATCTACCTACCTTTGGGATTAGTGCCCTTATGAAAGAGACTCCAAGAGTGCTCTGGCCTATTCCACCACATGAAGACACAGAGAAGATATTCATCTGTGCAACAGGTGAAGTGAAGTGAAGTGAAGTCGCTCAGTCATGTCCAACTCTTTGTGACCCCATGGACTGTAGCCTACTGGGCTCCTCTGTCCATGGGATTTTCCAGGCAAGAGTACTGGAGTGGGTTGCTATTGCCTTCTCCAGGGGATCTTCCTGACCCAGGGATCAAACCTGGGTCTCCTGCATTGCAGGCAGACGCTTTACTGTCTGAGCCACAAGAGGGGCACCAAATCTGATGGAGCCATGATCTTGGACTTCCATCCCCAGAGCTGTCAGAAATAAATGTCTGCTGTTTATAAACCACCCCATTTGGTCATTTAAAAAATTTTTTGTTGGAATATAGTTGCTTTACAATGTTGTATCAGCTTCTGCTGTATGGCAAAGTGAATCAGCTCTCTGTATACATATATCCTCTCTTCTTTGGATTTCCTTCCCATTCAGGCCACCACAGAGCATTGAGTAGAGCCCCCTGTGCCACACAGTGGGTCCTCATTAGTTATCAGTTTTATACATAGTATCAATAGTGTATATGTGTTGGTCCTCATCTCCCAACTTATCCCACCCCCAAGACTCCTTCAAGACAGAGAACCCCTTCCTTGCTCTGCCATGGAGAAGCCCCAGGAATCCCGGGGGTGGCAGAGGTGATCTGGAGACCGAGGACAGTGATGATCCAGAATCCAGTTGAGATTTTCAATGATCTATCAGCCAGGATGGGCTCTGTGTGGGCACTGGCCTTTCTCATTTTGGGATGTATCCTGGATCCCTTCACTTCAGTGGACAGAGGACCAGCCTGCCCCTTGTTCTACCAGTGTTGTGTACATAGCCCACAAGTGTATGTCCAGCTCGCACCTGTGTGATTCGCATAGAAGGTCACAGGTCCACTTGAGCAGCGTGGCCCTCATGTTACCTGTGCCAACAGGGAGATACTGAGCAGAGTCAGGAAGCAGGTAGAGCATATCCTTGGTCCTCCTATTCCTCTGTCAGCATTTCCCTCCCTCTTCTCCTCTTACATAGGCACCTCTGATAAGACTAAAAAGAAGAGCATTGTTATTAAACCATTGAGGATGCATGCGTCCAAGCAGAGTCGTGTCTGACTCTTTGTGACCCCATGGACTGTAGCCCACCAGGTTTCTCTGTCCATGGAATTTCCCAGGCAAGAATACTGGAGTGGGTTGCCGTTTCCTTCTCCAGGGGATCTTCCCCACCCAGGGATTGAAATGTGTCTCTTATATCTACTGCATTGGCAGGCAGGTTCTTTACCATTGCACCACCTGAGAAAATTATGAGGGTGCTTATATACAAATAGTTACTTCTTGGCCTGGCAGTATACTAATTTGCATCATAATTATTCATGCAACCTTATTTATGTGTTTAATGTTCATTTGTATATGTTATATTTACAACTAAACAGAAAATAATGTAAAAAATTTTTTCTTAAGACTTAAGTGTGGCTCTCTCTGTGGTTAATAGGGGCCATAAGCCTCATAGCCAAAGGAATGAATTATTAATGGTGAATTTTCTAAATGCGGCTGGAAGGGTGGAAGAGGTTCCTCTTTCCTCTCTTGGCTCTGAGTTTCAGATCCCAACATGTGGGTCACCCCCAAGGTCAGTGTACCTCTTTAGGAACAGGCAGAGCTAGATGTGCAAGAGATTCATCATAGGGAAGGATAAAGTGGGGAAGGAGTGGAAGTTAGCAGAGTGAGCTTCAGAATGCAGTGAGGCTCTGATCCCTAGCAAATCTCAAAATTCTCAGGTCATTAAGCAGATGACCTGGGAAACTGATGCTGGGTCAAAGTGGTCACCCTTGTTCCATCACTGTGTTTGAACACTGGCTGGCAGATGTTGGGGGCCCTGCAGGCAGATGGTGTCAGCAAATAACACTCCTGATGGTGGACTCCCACCGAAGGGAAATCTGAATGGCACTCCTCACCACTGCTAAACATCTATTCTGCCATCCTCATCAGAGTAGACCCTAAGGCAAACAGTGGTCAGTAATTTTATTGTTTGCTGTATGCATGCAGAAGCCTCAGAACTGCATGTATATTAACTCATTTACTCTTCAAACTGTACATGAAGCTTGAACCCTTCACCACTTCCATTTCACAGTGGATTGTGAAATGACTTCCTCTTTCACAAGGCATAAAGAGGTTAAGTGATTTGTCCGAGGTCACACAGCCAGTGAATGAAGGAGCTCCTATAATGTAAAATGCCTGGAATATCTGGATCCAGAACCTAGTGATACTAGACTGCCTTGGGATTTACCCAGAGGGAAAAACTTGCACAGACCTTTCCATCTTGTAAAAGTTCTGAACAAATTCTTGTTTCTTCTAGCCCTGCAGTGTTTTCATTATCCTTATTTAAGAGGAATTAATTCTGTTTATGCATTCTGATGATAGTTTTCCATCTCTGACAATAGTACAAAGTTGATTTAAGTGAAAAAAATTGATTCTTGAACTTTAGTTATTAACAGGCAGGTTGAAGCATTTAGGGAAAACGGATGGTTTGCAACTTCTTTTGAAGTGAATCATAAAAGGAGATGATGGACTACAGGCTGAAAAGTGGATAGATGTGTGATAAAGCCCATCCAGATTGTGTTGATGATAGAAGCTTGGTGGTGGGTGTATGAGTGTTTGCTATATGATTTCATTCTTCTTTGTTTAAAATTTGTCATAACAAATGGTTGAAAACCGCAGGGCAACAGTTTAATCAAAATCCTAAACTGTAGGTGATGTGTGATTGGTAGTCATTCTGTGGGTGGATTGAACATTGCTGGAATTTGGGAAATAGTATAGTTGTGAGTGTTGGCTATAGAGGTCCTCCCCCAAATGGTAGAGGAGACAGAAAAGTCTGCATGAACCAGGCAGCTCAGGCGTTTCCTGGACCTGACTAGGGGCAGGGGAGCTTTAGCTTCAGGGGGTGGGGGGCATTAATCTGACTGGTGTGGTTCCCGTCTTCCTGCGGACATCAGAGCTGCCACTCAAACAGGCCGTCCAAGGCTTTGAGATCTGAGCCATCTTCCCAAACCCAGTAATGCTGCCAAGAACCAGATCAGGATGTGGGACAAGCAGCCCGAGTCACGCCCACCTGCCAAAATCAGAGCCAAAATGAACTCGCAGAAAGTTTCCTAGAAGCCACACAGTCAAAGGCAAATGCAGGGTCACAGGAAGGACCCCCAGAGAGCTTGTGGCATTTTTGTATGGGAGACAATACGTGGGGCTTCCCTGGTGGCTCAGACGGTAAAGAATCCGCCTGCAATGCGGGAGATCCAGGTGTGATCCCAGCGTTGGGAAGATCCCCTGGAGGAGGGCATGACAACCCATTCCAGTATTCTTGCCTGGAGAATCCCAATGACAGAGGAGCCTGGTGGCTACAGACCATGGGGTCGTAAAGAGTCAGACATGACTGAGTGATTAAGCCCAACACAGATGGTACATGAAGGCCACGCATGGGACGTAGGTATCAATACATTCTGCAGCAACACGGGTTCAGGCTAGACTTTCAGCTTCAGGAAAAGCTGCCTTACCTGGGGTAAAGACATACAGGATGCCAGAGGCTTCTGGATTTGTTGGTGATCAGCCTGAGTTTTCATAGTTTTAAGTATTAATAAATGTATGCTCTTCACCGTTTTCTGGACCTGCTCTAAGGGCCATGAGGGTACCATGTGACTCTCCATCCCTGTGAAGTGAATACCAGCTCAGATGAGGCTCAGAGAGGAGAGGGCACTTGCTTGTGATGCCAGATCTGTGAGCGGGTGCAGAGCCCCCACTCTGCCTCTTTGTACTGCTGCCCTCTTTGGGATGTCAGTGGGATTTCTCCCCCTAAAAGTCTGAAAAGTCATCCAGAAAACTAGGGAAGTCTTCCTGTTTGGTGACTGGTAGAGAGTCCCTTGGTTCAAGGGTGTAAACTGTCTGGTCTGTGTTGATTACTCCCTCACTCCTGGAATCGCGGCCCTCAACGTCTCTTATGCTCTGCATCCACACCTCTTTTAAACATCAAAGGATGATTTTTTTTTCTTTTAAAAAAGAAACTTTTATTTTATATTGGAGTGTAGCCAGTTAACAATGTAGTGATAGTTTCAGATGGACAGCAAAGGGACTCAGCCATATATGTACATGTATCCATTCTCCCCCAGACTCCCCTCCCATCCAGGCTGCCACATCACAGTGAGCAGAGTTCCCCTAGGACCTTGTGGGTTATCCATTTAAAGTACAGCAGGGTGTGCATGTCCATCCCAAACTCCCTCCCTATCCCCTCCCACCATGCTTACCCCTCCTGCCAACCATAAGTTTGTTCTCTAAAGTCTGTGAGTCTATTTCTGTTTTGTAAAGAAGTTAACTTGTATCATTTCTTTTTAGATTTCACATGTAAGGGTATCTTATGATATTTCTCCTTCTCTGTCTGACTAATTTCACTCAGTATGACAATCTGTAGGTCCCTCCATGTTGCTGCAAATGGCATTATTTCATAAAGGTTGACTGATTTAAAAAAAATAATAAGTCTGTGTGGTTTCAGGAACAAGAGTGGGCAGTTCTATTTGCTTGTAAATATTAACCAAAACACATCCTACGCAGAAGCCCCAGAAACCCTGTGCTTTGCAGCTGCCAGAATGACCGCAGGGGATGCCCAGCACATTTAGCATGGGAGGACTCATCACCGGGAAAGAAATTGACCAAGAAGAGTCCATGATGCATTTGGCAAAAGGACCAGTGATGGGATGACTTAATATTGTTTTCCAGTGTTATAAAGTCAAGAACTGCCTTCTGGAATTGCAGTGTATGTTTGAATAGGTTGTGCACTGCAGAACTCTGGTGGGAGGGTGTCATTCACATGGATGCTTTGGTTTGAAGAACACCCCCTCCTCTCCTTCCTGGAGAAAAACTCAGAGCAGTGACCTGGGTCACACCTGGGCACCCTCTGCCAATAGAAGGGCCAGAAGCAGCTGCTTCCTGACATCCAGAGAAGGGGGCCAAGCTGGCTTCTTGAATGTAAAGAGAGCATTTCGTGGTTGCTCTGTGCCAATCACATCGCAAAGGAAGTGGTCTGGATGAGAGTGATGGAGAGCGGATGGCCATTGATAGAAAGCTTTGCCTTGTTCCGGTTTGCATGGAAGAGAGATGTGTTTTTCCTCTGCAGTTCCCAGAAGCTTCTTTTTCTTTCTTTTCTTGCCACCCAAGCATAAGGCACATGGAGTGTTCCACCTGGTTCATCCCTCCACACCCCCAGAACTTGGTGAATGAAAAGGCACTGTTGTTAACTCCTGTTCCCGTGCACCCCAAAGAGATGGTCCTCTTCCCCTTACATCACTTATATCTTCCTTTTGGTCACTGGGACTCAGACAGAGAAGTAGCCACATCCATCGTGGTCATGGAGTGCCTGACATGGACCCAGCAGGGGGCAGTGACTGGGCATGATCCAAGGCTAAAATATTCAGTCTGAAGCCCTGGATTGTGTTAGAGATCCAGGGGTGTTTGGCACATTTGTGAGAGTAGTTTGTTGTTGTTCATAAGGATTATGGATTACCAGTAGTTAGTAGGCAAACATCAGAGGTACTAATGTCCTGTAATGTCCAGGACAGCCCCACACTACAGAAAATTATTCCATACCTTCTTGATTTTTACATGTCCCACCAAACTAGGGGGGTGTAGGAAACAGTTCTTATCTGTACAGTAGCTTAATACACACAAGCAGGAATTTCTCAGTAATGCGAACTCAGGGTAAATCAAAAGAATACTTGGACTTCCCTAGTGGTACATGTGATAAAGAATCCACCTGCCAATAAGGGGACACGGGTTCAGTCCCTGGTCTGGGAAGATCCCACGTGCCAAGGGGCAACTGAGCTCATGCACCACAATTACTAAAGGCCACATACTGACTACAGACCGTGCTTTGCAATAAGAGAAGCCACTGCAATGAGAAACCCCGCAACTAGAGAGTAACCCCGCAACTAGAGAGTAACCCCTGCTCGCTGCAACTAGCAAAAGCCCTGCATGTGGTACTAAAGACCCAGTACAGCCAAAAATAAATGAATGAATTTTTTAAAAAGAATATTTTGTGTTTGTTTGTAACTTTACCAAGAGTGTGCCCACCAGGGGAAAATCTCCCCAACAACCACTCCACCGTCTGAACCAGCACCCTCATAGCTGTAGCATTTATAGATGGCTCTTTTGGGGGGCGGAGAAGAGGGAGAATCTGCCTTCACTATATTTCCTAGTGAATTATACTTAAGAAGGTACTTGTTGAAATATGTATCATTCTATTATAAATTCATTTTTATTTTACTTGATATCCAGCTAGGGTATTATATTTATCTTAATAAAAAGATCTTGCGGATGGGTTACATTATCTGTGAATTCCACTTCGGAATTTTGAAGGCGTTATAAAATATTCATTGAACAACGGCGGTATTATGTCTGATAAGGTTGAAAACCACGGTATTAGGAAGTGTGTGCTTTATCTTAGCAGCAGTTAAGACTTTCTTCCAAAGTGATTCTCTTTTATTTATTCATTCCACAGTTCTGTCTTGTGTACCTATTATATGCCAGGTCCAATTCTGGGTACAGTGGATACAATGGATGAATAGGCAATTAGTCAGAATAGGTTAGAAGATGCTGAGATAACAAACAGCACCACTGTTGACTTTTCCTCTCGCTCACAGAGACAGCAGCTGGCAGTTCCCCAGGGAAGTATCCTTCATGGACTAATAGCAGAGCCTCCCAGACCACTTCCACTGGGGGCACTTGCATCTTGGGACTCCCAGACAGGGAAAAGGACTCAAAGAACATACACTGGTCCCTAAATGCTTCTTATCAGAAGTGAAACACATTCCTGCCTTATTGGCCAAAGTAAATCTCACAGCCATACTTAATTTAAGGAGGTGCGGAGTGTCAGGAATGACAAGAGACATGAGAACTAGAAACAAGGTCTCTACCTGTATTACCAAACTCAGGTCTGGCTGCTTGCTGCTCAAAAATCAATACTTGAGAGAAACAAATTTTGGTAGAAACGAAAGATGCTTTCAATCAGAAAGCCAGAAATCTGGGGAGATAGTGGACTCAGTGTCCTCAAAAACCATCTTCGAAGATTTTACTCAGCCGTGAAAGCTTTTATTTTTTTTGTGTGTGTATGGTGTTAGAAAGTGTTCTAGTTTCATTCTTTTACAAGTGGTTGACCAGTTATCCCAGCACCACTTGTTAAAGAGGTTGTCTTTTTTCCATTGTATATCCTTGCCTCCTTTGTCAAAGATAAGGTGTCCATAGGTCCGTGGATTTATCTCTGGGCTTTCTATTCTGTTCCATTGATCTATATTTCTGTCTTTGTGCCAGTACCATACTGTCTTGATGACTGTGGCTTTGTAGTAGAGTCTGAAGTCAGGCAGGTTGATTCCTCCAGTTCCATTCTTCTTTCTCAAGATTACTTTGGCTATTCGAGGTTTTTTGTATTTCCATACAAATTGTGAAATTCTTTGGTCTAGTTCTGTGAAAAATACCGTTGGTAACTTGATAGGGATTGCATTGAATCTATAGATTGCTTTAGGTAGAATAGCCATTTTGACAATATTGATTCTTCCAGTCCATGAACACGGTATGTTTCTCCATCTGTTTGTGTCCTCTTTGATTTCTTTCATCAGTGTTTTATAGTTTTCTATGTATAGGTCTTTTGTTTCTTTAGAAAGCTTTTAGTTAATATCCAGACAGGAGGTCAGAGACGTAGCCATCCCTGACTCTGTGCAGACTTGTCTGCTCCTTATAACTCTTTTTAGATGCTATTTTTTTTATTTGATTGGGGTATCGTTGCTTTAAGGTTTGTGTTAGTTTCAGATATGCAGCAACATGCATCAGTTATGAAGTGAAGTGAAAGTCACTAAGTTGTGTCCAACTGTTTGTGACCCCATGGACTATACAGTCCATGGAATTCTCCAGGCCAGAATAGGAGAGTAGGTAGGTAGCTTTTCCCTTCTCCAGGGGATCTTCCCAACCCAGGGAGCAAACCCAGGTCTCCCCACATTGCAGGCAGATTCTTTACCAGCTGAGCCACAAGGGAAGCCCAAGTTATACATATACATATATTCACTCTCGCTTAGATTCTTTTACCATATAGGTCATTACAGAATTCTAAGTAGATGTCCCTGTGCTATACAGTAGGTCCTTATCAATTATCAATTTTATATATAAAATAGCTTCCCACTTCTATCTATTTTATATATAGTGGCCTTTCCACTTCCCTGCTAGTGGTAAAGAACCTGCCTTCCAATGTAGGAGACATAAGAGACCCAAGTTTGATCCATGGGTCAGGAAGATCCCCTGGAGGAGGGCATGGCAACCCATTCCAATATTATTGCCTGGAAAACTCCATGGACAGAGGAGCCTGGCGGACCACAGTCTGTACAGTGGTGTGTATCTGTTAAACCCATACTCCTAATTTATGCCTGCCTCTCTTTCCCCTTTGGTAACTGTAAGCATGTTCTCTATGTCTGTCTGTCTATTTCTGTTTTGCAAATAAGTTCATTTGTAAAGCCAGAGCTCGGAGGAGGGCGTGCTGGCTGGCTGCTGCTCTTGTCTTTGAAGAGGTACAATGAGGCTGGTTCTGGGATGTCAGAGGAGCTGTGGGCTGATGGGCTGCTGGCCCACAGGAGGCACAGCTGTTGTGGCCTGAGGCATTGCTACGGTGATGCTCACAGGTCCAGCAGGAGACAGGACAGGCTCCTGGGAAGAAAATAGGAAGGACAGCCTGGAAGTTGCCTTCTCATCATCTTATTGGCTAAACCTATGAAAGGGCACAGCTGACTTTACAGAGTCCCGGAACAGGACATGGCAGGGCCAGCCTGCGCTCAGCGACAATAACCACCTCCTAAAACATTTCATTTCTCAGTGCGCTGATCCTCACGATCTCCCGTATCTCGTTTTCACAAAACAGAACTCAGTACCTGCTGGTCTCTCCTATGCTGCGTGTTCTCTCTTGTGATGACTGAATGTGCTTTGAGACACAGGCTCTGTCCTCCCAAGACCTGGCCTTGGTTCCGCAAGAATTCCAGGGACCATAAATAGAAAACGAACCCTTGGACCAAACACGAAACATCCATCAACTCCCTGTTCACTTGTGCTGCTCCTTCGATGTCAAGGACGTTGTGTGATCCAAAAGAAAGGAAAGGAGCGGTGGTTTCCAGAAATGGGCTGCGGTGTTTGTTCTCGAGGGCTATTAAAAGGTATTTAGGAACTTCCCTGGGGGTCCAGGGGTTAAGAATCTGCCTTGCACTGCAGGGGATGTGGGTTCAATCCTTAGTCGGGGGACTAAAATTCCACTTGCGGCAGAGCAACTAAGCCCGCACTGCAATTTTTGAGTCCATGTGCTCCAGAGCCTGAGTGCCGCAGCTAAGATCCATCAATGTCAAATACTTGAGTAATCTTTTTATAAAGGTGTTTAAGGAAAGGTTTAGCAAGGGAGGGAAACAAAACTCAACAGCTGGTAGCAAAAGAAGCATTCATCCATTTAGAGATTTGAGGTTTTCAATTTCCCCTCTTTATCTATATTTTCATCTGTGTGTGTGTGCGTGATTAATAATGAATGTGTTTCTATACATACCCCAGAAAGAGATGGGTCAGAGTCTTTCTATGTGCGTGGCTCTAGACAGTTCACTGGTTTGACTCACAAATACATCATCGGTTTACTTTCCTGTGTTCCTTGGTGATGAGGATGGAGTCAAGAGCTCCACCAGTTGGACAAGAGCTTCTTCTGCCACCTTCTTAGTCTCACGCCCAAGGCCTCCACTGCCCTGAAGCTGTCTTGTTCCCCTGTCCATTCCATTCTATGGGGAATGAAGACAACATCACTGATCCACAGATTTCATCATTTGCACAGGGTGAGGTTGCATGAGGTTTATGAATGACATGCCCAGAAGACCAGCTCTTTTTCTGTGTTTTTGTAAGCATTGTTTGTATTTACTGGTTCTCATTTATAACCAGAAAGTTGCCAAAGGATCTGGGTTGCCATCAGCATTTCTCCTCCGATTTCTCACTATCAGTACAAATGCCGATCTTTCTGGAATAGCTCTTTTCTGATAAATGGATGGAAGGACTGCACTGATAGGGCTAAGGGGGAAAACAGCATGAGATGATGAAATGAGCAAGGACATCAGGGTCAGGGAAACCTTTGGATCAGATCTCGCATTTACAATTTAATGACTGAGTAACACTAGGAAACATATGTGATTCTTCATGGCCCTGAAGGCTTCCTCTTTCGGACAGTTCTCTCATCTGGAAAACTGAGTTTGGAGTCTAGTAGCATCGCGGATTGTCTCCCTCTTGTGATGCCCTCTGTTTTAGGGATTGCCAATCCAATGCTGGTGGCAAGACAATAGGGGATGGTGGGACCCCGTGAACCGGAGAGTGCTGGGGACGGAGGCGCATGGGAGTTGGCTTGTAAATCTAGCACGACTCATCCTTGCTCATCTCTTCTCAAGTCTGCATCCAGTGACTTTAGGTTGATAGCATAGCATCAGGAGCTTTTATACCATGGAAATCACATGCTAAAAATAAGGCTTGTCTTTCTTTCACAGAGCTTGTTATTATACTTATCAGCACACCATTGCCTGGGGACAAATACTGTTTAGAAGACCACTGCCTAGAGGGGGTGTGACTCAGTATTGACAGCTTATTAGTCTTATAGGGACAGAGTTCTGACTCAGTCATTTTCTAGCTTACATAAATATTTTCAAGGCAAATAAACAATCCATGCCTCAGTTTCCTCATCTGTAAACTGGGGATAATAATCATTTTTATCCAGAAACAGATCTACCGTGTAGCTAATGCAGCTTAAGCTTGACGGCCCCCTCCCTTACCCAGGCTCTCTTCCAAGACCCAGCACAGATTAAATGATACAAATTAACTTATTTCTTAAAAAAAGAAGTAGACCCACAGACATAAAAAACAAGTTAATGGTTACCAAAGGTGAAAGTAGGAACAGGGATAAATTAGGAATAAACTAAGAGTTTGGGATTAATGGCTCAGCAGTAAAGAATACACCTGCAAGGCAGGAGTCACAGAAGACATGGGTTTGATCCCTGGGTTGGGAAGACCCCCTGGATCAGGGCATGGCAACCTACTTCAGTATTCCTTCCTGGAGAATTCCAAGGACAGAGGGGTCTGGCAGGCTACAGTTCATGGGGTCTCAAAGAGTTGGACACAACTGAAGTGACGTGGCATGTATGCACGTAGGAATTTGGGATTAACAGATACACACTGCTACATATAAGACAGATAAACAAGTCTGTAAGTATGGGAAACTATATTCAGTATCTTGTATTAACCTATAATGGAAAAGAATCTGAAAAGGAATATATATGTGTATATATATGTACACACACACACACATATATATAATATATAAAACAGAATCACTTTGCTGTAATCCTGAATCATTGTAAATAAACTATACTTCAATAAAAATTTTTAAAAAAGAAAAAAAAGAAATTTTGTATTCTTTTTGTTTTAATTTTTATGGAAATATAATTTACGATCTTATATTGATTTACGATCTTATATTAGTTTCAGGCATACAACAAAGCAATCCAGTTTTGTTTATATGTGTGTGTATTTGTATGTCTGTGTATATTCTTTTCAGATTCTTTTCCATAGTAGGTTATTGTAAGATATTGAGTATAGTTCCCTGTGCGATACAGTAAGTCCTTGTTGGTTATCTATTTTATATATAGTAGTGTGTATATCGAAAGTTCAGCAGTGTTAGTCACTCAGTTGTGTCCGACTCTTTGCGATCCTGTGGACTGAAGCACGCCAGGCTCCTCTGTCCATGGGATTCTCCAGGTCAGAATACTGGAGTTGGTAGCCATTCCCTTCTCCAGGGAATCTTTCCAACCCAAGGATCAAACCCGGGTCTCCTGCATTGCAGGCGGATTCTTTACCAGCTGAGCCATCAGGGACGCCCAGTGTGTACGTGTTAACCTCAAGCTCCTAATTTATCTGTTCCCTCCCTTTTCCCTTTGGTAGCCATAAGTATCTAGAAATTTTCTATTCTTAACTTGCAACTCTTCAGCAGTGATGCCTCCCTTTCTGCTCCTCTGTTTACGTAGAAGATTATCATAAGATGTAAGTGAATGTATGTAAGGTGGTTAATGCAGAGCCTGGAATGTCAGGGGACGTTCAACTTTAAGGGATCCAATATGTTATTTTCTTCTTTTGTGTGCCGTTTCTCAAGGACTCTCTATTCCTTATCAGTTCCTGGAAAACAGGAACAAGCCGAGCTGCACGCAGTTCTCAGGACTGAGATCATGAGAAAGGGCGCCTGCTTGGATTCCTTTCAGTGACCCCCTTCAGTGACCTTTTACTTAGTTATGCCCTCTTACTCAGGATATGGAATACTTTCTGGCCCTTTGAAGATTGATATTTACTTGGATTTGTTTTTGCTCAATTTTTTTTACTGCCTAAAGCTGCCATGTATGAAGATATACAAACATGCGTTTCTGCAAATAAAGCACCCTTGTCTCACTCGAGACTTGGGTCCCCTGCGTCCTTCTTCTCGTCGACTCCAGTCCCCAGGTCCCGGTCTACGGAGACTGTGACGCTGGAACATATCAATGTTAGATCTTCTGGCTTCAGAAGTCTCAGTGAAGAGTTGTGACTGGTGAGGCCAGGCTGAGGAACTGAGCTCTGAGGCAGACTGGGCAGTGGGGCAGAGCTGACAAGAACCCATGGCTCCGGGCAGCATTCATATAAGGGGAAATCTGGAATTTCTGACACAGTAGGATGTAGTGAAGCAACATGCTGAACGTACTGGGGATGGAAAGCCAGAACAAAGATTCTGTGCTCCTGAGACATTATCCATGAGAGCCAGGAGAGCGGGCTCTCTTAGGCATGTGATACAACCAGAACAGGAGCCACGCTGATGGCTGTCCTGGGGTGTCTGAGAACAAAGAATTGGAAGGCACATCTTGGTTCAAGGCCAGCTTCTCGGTTTCCACACATACTTTCTTTTTCTGGTTATCTGCACAACAGCCCACAGTTCTGTGGGTTGATTGGGCACAGCTGAGTGGTTTTCATGACCTCATGTGGTTGCTGTCAGTGGCCCAGTGGCTTCTGGATGGAGCCACCTGAAGGTTGAACCAGGCCAACATCCAAGATGGAGCACCCATGCAGACAGCAACTGGTGCTGGTGGTTAGCTGGGAGCCCAGTGTGAGCTGTAGATGGGAGAGTCCACAGGTGGCCTTCCACCTGGCCTAGGCTTCCTATGATATTGGCACATGAGTTCTGAGGGGGAGCATCTGAAGGGCAGGTGTTTCAGGAACCATAGGTGGAGGGCTTCTCATGACCTGGCATTTGAAGTCACAGGTTACCACTTGTGTCACTTTCTGTAAGTGCAGAGAGTCACTAGGACCAGCCCAAACCCAAGGAGGGGAATTGGGTTCCACCTCTTCTGTGGGGTACAGTCAGGCCTCATGGGGAAGAGCATGTGAGCTGGGAGAAATTGTGGCCACCTTTGGAAATACAATCTGCCACATTCCCTCACATCTCTGAGTCTCAAAGTTCTCTACCCAGAAAAAAAAAAAATCAGTGTCATCACATCACATCAACCTTCCAGGACTGCTGGGAAAAGCAGAAGGACCTAGTGGAATTCCCTAGGGCAAGCTTCTCAGTTTGCACTGGTCAAGCATGCCCTGGGGCACAGGGAGTGTGCACGGGGATATTCGTTATCACATGGTTTAAAAAGCAAAATGTTGAAACATGTAAATGTTTCTTAAGTGAAAGAGTCCCCGCCTCTGTACACAATTGTACAATCTGTGGCTTAGGGTCTTGTGATGCTCAAAGGAATCATTCAGAAGTGCTTGAAATGACAGTTCTTCTCTGAGGGTGACTTTTCAGCCCAGGGGGCATTTGACAATAACTGGAGACAATATTATTGTCACAACTGGAGGGGAGGTTGCTCCTGGCACGTGGAGACCAGGGATGCTGCTCAACATGCTAGCACGCCCAAAACAGCCCTTTGTAACAAAGAAGTATCCATCCCCAGTTGTTGACAGTGCTGAGACTAGCATAGGGGAAGAGCTGCTTGGGTTGGTTAATATGAAAATTGTTTTCTATCAGAGCGCTTATTGGCAGGTCTGAGAAAACAATGGTGACCCAGACAACATGGGGTAATTTCAAGAACAAAGAAAAGAGAACGTTCACTGAATGTGTTATTCCTTCTGACCCAGGAAAGACGGAAAGTGAGAATGTAGCGTTGTGTAAAAATGTTCTGTTTTGAGTTAAAAATAACAGAGCTTCTTGGGAACTTAAATTTAGGGTTTTATTAATGGAAGAAAAATAGGGTCTAATATAAATGATTCCAAAAATGTGAAAATATCCCTGTTCAAGAAGAGGTTCATTGTGGTGACATGGAAGGGACCTCAGATGCTCCTTCCAAATAGGGCTCTTGGAACCAAATAGGACCCTAACAGGACCTTCCTGGAGTCAGACTCCACCACATCCCTGGCCTCTTTGTAGAAAAGCTTTAGTCTCCTAGTCTTTCCCCAATCTCCAAAGAGCAAATTTAATCAGAGAAGTGAGAAAAATGTAGAAACTAAGGAAAGAAGTCAAGCAAGACAGAATAATAATGGTTTATCCATAAAGCAAAGTCAATGACCTTTTGTTCCTTCTCAAGGGCTACAGATAATATCTTGAGCCATTTCCTTGAGCCATATCCTTACAAAACTCCCCACCAGGTGGAAAAAGTTGACTGTATGCTAACCACCAGCACATAGGCCCCAGACCTGTTAGAGCCATAAAATTGATGAATGAAATTCCTGAAACACCACCCTGTTACCTAACCACCCAACCCATGTTCACCCTTGTAACCTTCACCCCTCATGTTGTTTTAAAAACCTTTTCCTACAAGCTATCAAGATGATCAAACCAGTCCATCCTAAAGGAAATCAAACCTGAATATTCATTGGAAGGACTGATGCTGAAGCTGAAGCTCCAATACTTTGGCCACCTGATGTGAAGAACCAACTCATTGGAAAAGACCCTGATGCTGGGAAAGATTGAAGGTGGGAGAAGAAGGGGATGACAGGGGATGAGATGGTTGGATGGCAACACCAACTCAAAGGACATGAATTTGAGTAAACTCCAGGAGATAGTGCAAGACAGGAAAGCCTGGCATGCTGCAGTCCATGGGGTTGCAAAGAGTCGGACTCTACTTATTGAATAAACAATAACAACACCAGGCACCTGCATCCACCTGAGCGTCAGCCTCAGGACCTGCATGTACTCCCTGCCTTGGCTCCTCCTCCGGTGTGTTCATGTAGAACTTCTCTCTTGGCAGAAAAGGGTCTCTTATGCATTTACAGACACTGCTGAGGTAGACAAAGTTGTCTCCCAGTAAATTAACCAGTGTCACAAGCTTGGGACATTCTCTTCCCATTAATTAGCCCAGTGTTACATGTCCCTCAGAGAAGGAAATGACAGCCCACTCCGGTATTCTTGCCTGGAGAATCCCATAGACAGAGGAGCCTGGTGGGCTACAGTCCAGGGGGTCACAAAGAGTCGGACGCGACTGAGTGACTGTCACTTCACTACATGTCCCTCAAGCCCATGGGACACCGCACCTCAGTCTCTTCTCTGAAACATGGGATAATAGCATTTACCTAATAGATTTATCATGAGGATTAAATGGAATGATGCTTAACCCAGTGCCTGGCATACAGAAAGCATTCAATAAATATCAGTCACTGCTTTTCTTGTTACTGCTATTATTAATGGTACCACTTTTGTCCAAGATAAACACTAATCTCAGGAAGGTAATGCCTAACTTGAGAATTGGATACAAATACTCCTGCAGACTGTGTCTTTTTGCCAAATTTAAAGGGAAGGGGGATGGAATTTTAATATTCTTAGCTCTCGCTCTTAAAAAAAAGAAAAGGAAAACATCAGAACATACGTTTCACCACAAATGTTGGTGATATTTAAATAAGATTTAAATTTGTACAGCATTTAAACAGCAAAGAAGCAAATGGCATTAAATTCACGAAAGTGCCAGATTGTACACACACAGAGTCAGAAATATTAACCATTTTCCCGTCAAGGAGCAGTGCAGCTGGCTGGAAATGTATTATGAGAGGGATTGAATAGTTTTAATGGATCCTTCCTTCAAACCTTCAGCATTGTAAAGTGGTAGTTAATGAATTATTGAACATGTACAGTCATATTTAAACAAGAGGGAATGAATAGGTCTTGTCAGCTCACCTAGACTGTCCTGTTTCTCTGGTTCAGCTCCTCGGGGAGGAGGAATTGATGCTAGAATTCAGTGGCCAAGGAGATGGAGGGAAAGATGGATGTCGAGCTAGAAGGACCAGTTCTGCCCCATCAGCCTCTGTGAGAACACAGTTCAGCTCATCTGTCCTGAGCAGCCACCAAGGAAATGGTCAGGGACCAGGTCTGCCCTTGGGAAACCAGACTGGTGTCTTCCCAACTGACAGTCACCAAGTCTTAGATCAGATTCCCTGTAGCTGAGGCGCTGTGTGTATGAGACCCACTGATGAAAGCCCCCCTCCCCGAGAAATAAGGGGGTGAGGGGTGAGGGGGAAGAACAGGGCAAGAGAAGAGATGGGCCAGGATGGTATATTAGATTCCTGTGGCCACTGTCACAAATGACCACAGGCTTGGAGTCTTAAAACCACACCTTGGGACTTGCCTGGTGGTCCAGTGGTTAAGACTCCGCCTTCCAGTGCAGGGGGCATGGGTTCGATCATTGGAGGGACTGATGCTGAAGCTGAAACCCCAATACTTTGGCCACCTGATGTGAAGAACTGACTCATTGGAAAAGACCCTGATGCTGGGAAAGACTGAGGGCAGGAGGAGAAGGGGATGACGGAGGATGAGATGGTTGGATGGCATCACTAACTCGATGAACATGAGTTTGAGCAAGCTCTGGGAGTTGGTGATGGACAGGGAAGCCTGGCATGCTGCAGTCCATAGGGTTGCAAAGAATCAGACATGACTGAGTGACTGAACTGAACTGAACTGAAGGGAACTAAGGTCTCAAATGCCTCATAGTGCAGCCAATAAATAGGTAAACAAATAAATAAATAAAACTCTTTGGGGAAAAAAAAAGGACTCTGAAAAAACACAGCCTTCTCTCACAGTCTTGGAGGCCAGAAGACTGAAGTCATGCTCCCTCTGGGAGCCCCAGGGGAGAAGCTGCTCCAACTGCTTGTGGCAGCGCAGACAGCTTTCGTTGGCTTGTGGCCACATCACTGCTCCTCTCCACATGGGCTGATATTCTGTCCATGTCCAACCTCCTCTGCCTCTCCCAGATAAGGACTCTGGGATTGCATTCAGGGCCCATAATCCAGGATGCTCTCATCCCCAAATCCTGGACTTAATTACATCCTTTTTCCATAAAAGGTGACATTTACAGTTTCTATCAGGAGCTGACATCTTTGGAAACCATTATTCAGCCTTCCACGGATAGGGTTCAGGAGACCCTGCTCCCCGATAGCAGCCCTGGAGTTTGAAATGTACTAGAGACGTTGTCCTGAGGTGTGTTTGTACAGTCAGTGGTTGGCCACAGGCTGCCCAGGGGATAAGCAGGAGTGGGAAGACCCCACCCCCACCAGGCATCCCCCACCAGCCAGAGTAATTCTCCAAAGTTCTCTCTCCCCCAGTTCCTTCCTCCCCCTTCCTTTCCCCCCTCCCTCCCCTACTGTGTCATCAAAGAAGAACCAGGTGTGGTTAGCAAACACTTTAGTGATGCCTCCAAGCCCAAGGCAAGGACAGGGGCCAGATATGGAAAGCCAGAAGGGCCGTTTGCTTTTTTACCGATTCTTTATTCATAAACTTGATGCAAGTTTACAAAATTTACTGTACGTTACCACATAAACCTGCCATGAAAAATAAAGTCCAAGAAGAACCAAACACCAAAGCATGCCAAATGTGCACCTGTCAATGCTAGCCATCAGAATATTAAAGAATTCAATACTGTATTCAGGATCTAGCCTCAGGTTGAAGGAACTTGAACACTTTAAAGAATTCTGCCTTGTCACTTGCTATCTGAGCCACTGGCAGTCGTAAGTTTAGACAAATGTAACCAACTGAACAAGAAGGCCAGAAAATCTTCTACTGTCCTCAACCAAAATAGAAAAAAAAAAAAGAAAGAAATTAAACATGATAATGCAGAGGTGCCAAGCCTCTCAGATGTGGTTTACAAAGTTAAAAACTGAGGTTTTTTTTCCTAGTTACTATCTTTTTTATTTTTTAATTGGAGGAAAATTGCTTTACAATGTTGTGTGGGTTTCTGCTGTACAACAATGCAGATCAGCCGTAAGTATACACATATCACCTCCCTCTTGAGCCCCCCTCCCCCCCACACACACCCCTCTATGTCATCACAGAGCACCAGACAGGGCTCCCTGTGTTATACAGCAGCTTCTCACCAGTTATCTGCTTTACACACGATAGTGCATATATTTCGATGCTACTTTCTCTGTTCATCCCACTCTTACTTCCTGTCCTGTGTCCACAAGTCCATTCTCTATATCTCTGTCTCCATTCCTTCCCTGCACAGGTTCATCCGTATCATTTTTCTAAATTCCATATAAATGTATTAATATACTATATCTGTTGTTCTCTTTCTGACTTACTTCACTCTATATAACAGGCTCTAGGCTCATCCACCTCTCTATAACTGACTCAAATTTGTTCTTTTTTATGGCTGAGTGGTATTCCATTGTATATATGCACCACATCTTCTTTATCCATTCATCTGCTGATGGACACCTAGGCTGCCTCCATGTCCTGGCTGTTGTAAACAGTGCTGCAATGCACACCCAGGTGTGTGTTAATCGCTCAGTCACGTCCAACTCTTTGTGACCCCATAGACCCCATAGCCTGCCAGGCTCCTCTGTCCATGGAGTTTCCCAGGCAAGAATACTGGAGTGGGTTGCCATTCCCTTCTCCAGGGGATCTTCCCAAGCTAGGGATCGAACCTGGGTCTCCTGAATTGCAGGAAGGTTTTTTTTTTTTTTTATTATCTGAGCCACCAGGGAAGCTGGCACACTGGGGTACATGTCATCTAAAAACTCAGTGGTAAAGCATAAGAAACACTTTTGAACTTTGTAACTTGGTTGTGCAGGGGGAGGGGGGAAGGTGCTTCTGGATTTCTTTTTAAAAGTACTTAATAACTAGAGTTTACTCTTAAATCAAACTTACAAACCTCTTATCAAACACGGGTACTGTCCTTATTAGTTGATGTAAACACACACACACACACTGTCTCTATCTCAGGGCTCAGCCCAGCTTACCTAGCACTGTTCCAAATCCTGAGCATCAGTTGCCTCCACTCATCTCTACTAAGAGTGACCTTCTACGTGTCAAACCCTGCTCTCCGTCTGCGTACCTTTCTTGTCCTTTGTATCAAAGTCTAACTCCCACTTTTCCTCATTGCTTTGGGGGGAAACACTGAGTTTAAAAAAAAAAAAAGAACAAAACACATAGACTTCATTTTTTCGCTCTCAGCTTTGGCTAACACACCAAGCATCTCTCATCCAGAGGAGGATATAGGGCTTTTTGCCCACAATGAGCTTCACGTACCTTTTCTTAGAACCCCTGATTTGACAAAAGGGCCCATAAAATTAAAGTCATGAACCAGCTTCTTTTTCTTTTTTGTGTTTTTTTTAATGCCCGTTTACATTTTTATTTATTTATTTTTGGCTGCGCTAGGTCTTTGTTGCTGCACGGGCTTTTCTCTAGTTGTGGCACAAAGGCTCAGCAGTTGCGGTGCCCGGACTTTGGAGCACAGGCTCAGTAGTGGTGGGACACAGGCTTAATTGCTCCAATGCATGTGGAATCTTCCTGGATCAGGGATCGAACCTGCATCTCCTGCATTGGCCGGCAGATCCTTAACCACTGGCACATGAGGGAAGTCCCAGCTTCTTTTTCTGAAAGCAAGTCTTCTCAGTATTTTCTTGCTCCCTCTGTCTCTCAGTCTCTGTCTCTCCACTTCTCGGCTTACCTCTGGCAATTCAGCCTCATTCAGAATTGAAAGGCTTAAAAATGAAAAGCTAGGATTCCCAGATGGTCCACAGTTAAGAATCCACCTTCCATTGCAAGGCACACAGGTTTGATCCCTGATCTGTGAAGATTCCACCTGCTTCAGGGCAACTAAGCCCGAGCACCCATAACAAAAATCCAGTGCAGCCAAAATAAAATTTAAAAAGAAAATATTTCCACTTACAAAAGCATCAAAAAGAATAAAATATTTAAAGAAAGAAAATGCCTAAGATTCAAGACTCAGCAGCCCTGAAGGTGAAATGTCAGTGATCAAGACAAATTACAGTAAAACTACCTGGGCTGGTTCCATTCCACTTTCCAATCAGATTTCAGTACTCCCCCCATTGGCAGACATTTAGGAGGACCAGCAGCTCCACTCAGAAATGGACCGGGGCCCACGTTTCCCTCCAAGTCACTGACCATCCCCTGGATAACGAGCCCCCCCGTGAGCTCCCTGGCCCCCTTGTTGCCTCACCGGGAAGATCAAGGAGCCATCATCAGCAATCCTTTCTAAGATGTTTCTAAGATGTTTGAACAACCTAGTCATTTCTGCATTGCTTCTTCACACCCCTCTAAGTGCTGGAGGGAGGTTTGCATCCTTTTTAAAAAAAAAAAAAAACAGATCACAACAGAGCATCCAGGCAAAAGTGATGCCTATACCGAAGCAGGAGGCAGCTGGGAGGTGACTTGGGTTGAATCTGGTCTTTTCCACTTTCCAGCCGTGAGTCCTTTGTGTGTGTGTGTGTGTGTGTGTGTGTGTGTGCGTGCGCGCTCAGTCATGTCTGACTCTTTGTGATCCCATGGACCGTGGCCCACCACGCTCCTCTGTCCATGGGATTTCCCAGGCAAGAATACTGGAGTGGATTGACATTTCCTACTCTAGGGGATCTTCTCAACCCAGGGATCGAACCTGTGTCTCTTGCATCTCCTGCATTAGCAGACGAATTCTTTGTAACTAATGCCACCTGGGAAGTGTCCATAGGAAATGGTACTTAATTCTTGGACCTGTGAAATGACAGTAATGGCCCCGCCTTCTGGGTTCTTGTGACTGACTAGTGACTGGGACCATACATGGGAGGTGGTCACCTGCTGGGCTGGGCACGTATTAGGTGCTCAGTAAACCAAGGGCTTCACTCTGGTTCATATCCCGCTCCAAACTCAACCAGCCAAGCCCCGAGCAGGGAAGACACCCTCATGGCCTCTGATTCTGTCCTCCTCTCCCTCTCAGTGTCCATCTCTTGTGGCTTCTGGGACAAATGACCACAAATCTGGTGACTTAAAACCATACATGTGAGACTTCCCTGGTGGTCCAGGGGTTAAGACTTCACCTTTCAATGTAGGGTATGCAGGTTCGATCCCTGGTCAGGGAGCTGGGATGCCATATGCCTGGTGGCCATAGGGGTAAAAGCAGAAGCAATAGTGCAACAAATTCAGTAAAGATTTTTTAAATGATCCACATCAAAAAATCTTGGGGAAAAAAAACCACATATAGGAACTTCCCTGGTTAAGATTAAGAACTTCAGTGGTTAAGATTCCACACTTCCACTGCAGGGGGCGTGGGTTCAATCCCTCATTGGGGTACTGAGCTCCTGCAAGTAAAAAAACCAAAACAATTTCCTGAAAACCACACACGTGTATTCTCCCAAACGTTCTGAGAGAAGAAACCTTTCATCAGCTTCACAAGGTGTCAGCTGCACTCCGTCCCACCCCAACCCGGAGACTCTAGAGGAGAGAACACTTCCCTGACTCCCCAAGCTCCTAGAGATGCTTTCTTTGGGCTCCTTGGCCCTTTCTTCCATCCACAAAGCTGGCTGCATAGCATCTACACAGCTTTCCTCTACCCGAGGTTCCCAAATCTCCCTCTGCTTCTTTCCTGTAAGGACACTCGGATTACATTTAGGGACCACCTGGATAATCTCGGACTACCTGCTCATCTCAAGACCCTTAACTTCATCACACCCGCGAAGTCATTTATGTCAAATAAACTAATGTACCAGTCCCAGAAGTTAGGATTTTGTATCTTTGAGAGCCATCATTTGTCCTACTGCATGACTCCAAAGCTTCGCCCCAAGTCTTGTTTAGGATGAGCATGGGCTCCCCTACAGAGCTGGGACCCAAAGATGAGGGGACAAGGTGCTGTGAACTTGGCTCTTCTCTCAAATGGTGGCAGAGAGAAGCCGTCCCATGCCCGAGCACAAGATGAGAATGTGGATTCCAAAACCAGACCCCAGGGCTGATTCATGGCCGCTCCTGCCCAGCAGGGGACTGTAGTCAAACTCCTCTATGCTCAGTTTCCTCATCTGGAATATGGGACTAACAGCCGTCTCGGGGTTGTTCTGAGGATGAAATGAGCTAACATGTGCCTGGATGTGTTAACATGCAGTTTGTTCCTCCTTCAGACAAACTACAAAGTCATCACTGGGCAAAGAGATGGGATGGGATGGGATGGGATGGGATGGGATGGGATGGGATGGGTGGTATGTAACACACAAGTAACTCTGCAGGTACGGCTCCATCACCTAAGGGCAGTCTCCCACAGGAAGTGCAGCATAAATTACCAGCAGAACATCTGCAGCCAGTGGGGATAGTGACCTCAACTAGTCAAAGAGCTTGAAGGAGAGGTGGGGGGGAGGGCATGGTATCTGTCATTGTACCTCTGCTGTATCAGAAAGGAAAAACCAGTATCCAGGGAATTCCATGGCAGCCCAGTAGTTGGGACTCTGCACTTTCTCTGCCAAGGGCATGGATTCGATCCCTGGTCTGGAACTAAGATCCCACAAGCTATGTGGTGTGGCCAAAAAAAAAGCAGTGTCCACTTACTTCTCATGATCGTGACCCCAGAAGAGCTATGACACTTCAGTTTTCTCCTCCGCTTTCTCTTGCTGTTCCTATGTTGTTGTTGTTGAGTCGCTAAGTCGTGTCTGACTCTCTTTGACCCCATGGACTGCAGCACACCAGGCTTCCCTGTCCTTCACTATCTCCCTGAGTTTGCTCAAATTCATGTCCATTAAGTCAGTGATGCCATCCAACCATCTCATCCTCTGTTGCCCACTTCTCTTGCCCTCAACCTTTCCCAACATCAGGGTCCTTTCCAGTCAGTCGGCTCTTCACATCAGGTGGCCAAAGTACTGGAGCTTCAGCTTCAGCATCAGTCCTTCCAATGAACATTCAGGGGTTGATTTCCCTGAGGATTGACTGGTTTGATCTTGTTGCCATCCAAGGGACTCTCAAGAGTCTTCTCCACCACCACTTTGGGGTGTGATAAAAATTCACTCATGGGTCCCCCACCACTCTCTCTCTTCTTCTAGGTTTCTGACAGATGTGACTACGTCTTTGTCAATGGGAAGGAAATGAAGGGCAAGGTGGGCGTGGTGGTGAACTTCACCTTCCAGCACCTGAACACTCCTCTGGAGATGACGGTATGGGTGCCCCGGTTGCCCCTGCAGATCGAGATCTCGGACACTGAGCTCAACCAGATCAAGGGCTGGAGAGTCCCCATCGTCTCCAACAAGAGGTGGGTGTGCTGGTCAGGCTCCAAGGCAGAAATGCAGGTCAAGTATGCTTAGGCTAAAGGTGGAAATTTACAGGATAGCTAACTTCAGGCATGTCTCATTCCAAGGGTTCAGGGGTAGCCTAAGGGTGTGTGTCTCTAGCCCCTTCTCAGCTCCAGTTTGCTTATATCAGCTTCATTCCCTATCAAATTTTGCTCCTGAGGTTCCAGACTTCTAGTCTACCTTCTTTGCGACTCTGCAAAAAGTGCATCCTCTCTTCCCCAATAATTCCTACTAGAGACTTAGAGTTAAGTGTTATTCTTACTTGGGTTGTGTGCCCATGCCTGATCTAATCACATGTAGACGAGGAGGAGGAGAAGAGGGGGGAGATAGAATACACTGATTGGCCAGCTAGGCTGCAGCCACGTTCCTCTGGCTGGAGCCAGAGGAGCTAAAGAAAGAAGGTCAACCCTGCCTAAACCAAGGGATCAATACCAGGAGATGGGAGAATTGATCTGGGAGGACCCAAGCCACAGAGGTTCACGAGAGACCTGTCTGAACAGATGCTGCCTGACCTGGGCAGTCTCTTTGTGCCCCCAGCCCAGAAACTCTGAGATTGCTTTCCCTTGGGGAGATGAAGTCCAAAGCTTGTCTTCTGTGTGCCTGGTGTTTCACTCTGATGGTGTTTGATGGAATGACAAGTCTGCACTGTCCACATGAGGCAAATAAGTGGGCATCAGATAAAAAGAGAATTTTGTTCAGAGAACTTTGTCATCTCAGAGAGACCCATGCTTAAAGAATCGTTTACAAGTGACTTGTAGACAGGCAAAAGTCAGCATGTGCAGAATTAGACAAGGAAATATTCCTGGAGTCTGGGTACTCAACAGAGAGGAGAGAATTGGTACTTATGTGAGGGATAGCTTTTACATTCTTGCCCTTGGAAGTCTACCCCTTTGAGTTCTTGTGGCCCCTGGGAGAGGGTCTGGCTTCAGGAATGGAGGTTTGGGTTCCATGTGCAATTGGAAGATGGTTTCAGCCATGATCTTTTTTTAACCACAGGGGTTTCTAATGTTGAGTTGGGAGAATGGAATTCAGCATAGTCACTGATGCTCCTGAGGGCAGGCAGTTGCAGGGAGAGACTCACCACAGAATTGGGGACTTCCCTAGTAATCCAGTGATTAAGATGCCACGTTTCCAATTCAGGGGGTGCAGATTCAATCCCCCATTGGGGAACTAAGATCCCACATGCCGTTTGGCTGAAAAAAAAAGAAAAAGAAAGAACTGGCCGAGTCTCATTATGGACAGTCCAGATGCTGACACAACTTTTCAGCTCAGATATAGCTACAGAACTATTTCAAGGAATCAACAGCTGACCTGATGGAAATCGTGATGGTGCTGGGAAGGGCTGAGAGTGGATAAGGCATCAGATGTTGAGGGAACAACTAACATCTGCTTCCTGGCCACCATCCTTGCTCTTTCAACATGTATCATCACCAAACACCTTGAGTGAAACACTCACTTTCCTTGTGTACTGGTTTACAAGGCTGCACTGGTCATCCAGAGCCTTATTGTATTGACTACCATGATATGATATAATGGCTTATCCCAAAACCAAGTGGCTTAAAGGAAAACCCTGTCATCTCACCGTTCTTCTGCATCAGGAACCGAGGCAAGGCTTGGGTCTCCCTCAGGCTGCCATCCAGTTGTCAGCCAGAGCTGTGGTCTCATCCTGAGGCTCAGTGGGGATGGACCTGCAGCTAAGATCACGTGGTTGCTGGCTGGTCTCAGCTCCTCACAGGCTACTGAGCTGAGGGCCACAGTTCCTCACTGGATGTTGGCCAGAGGCTGCTCAGTTTATAGCTGTGGGATGTCCTCATAGAGCTGCCCACAGCATGGCAGCTGGCTTCTTCAGGGCAAGCAAGAGAGATGAACCAAGGAAAGAGAGCCAAATAAGAAAGTATCTTAAAATCTGATCTTGAAAGTGACATCCTATAACTTTTGCTGTTATCTTACTTTGGGCGAAATTTATTAGGTCCAGCCCACACTCAAAGAGAAGGGGATTTCACAAAATGAATACTAGGAGGTGAGGGGGGGTTTTAGGGACACTTTAGACCTCTGCTGGCCACACCAGTCCATTCTGACTGGTCAGTACTCAGGCCATGTTGTTGCTGTTTAGTTGCCAAGTCGCGTCCAACTCTTAGTGACCCACAGACTGTAGCCATGTGAGGCTCCTCTGTCCATGGGATTTCCCAGGCAAGAATACTGGAGTGTGTTGCCATTTCCTTCTCCAGGGGATCTTTCCCACCCAGGGATCTAATCTGTGTCTCCTACATTGGCAGGTGGGTTCTTTACAGCTGAGCCACTAGGGAGGCGTGTACTCAGGCCCTAAGCATGTGGGTGGGTGCTCAGTCGCATCTCTTTGTGACCCCATGGACTGTAGCCCACGAGCCTCCTCTGTCCATGGGATTCTCCAGGCAAGAACACTGGAAAAGGTTGCCATGCCGTCCTCCAGGGGATCTTACCGACCCAGAGACCAAACCCGAGTCTCCTTGCACCTCCTGTATTGCAGGCGAATTCTTTACCACTAAGCCACTGGGGGAGCCCATCCTCAGGCCACAGCAGTGGTCAAATATTCTGAGCACCACCCCTGCACGTCTGTTGAAGCCCACCCCAGGCTATGAGCTCCGTGACGGCAGGACTTAGGCCCACTCACCACTGCAGCCCCTGCCACATTTCACACCCAGCCCCCCGGCCAGTGACCCAACAAATCAGCATCTGTTAAAGTGAACCACCCCTTTGACAGGCCAGCTCAGGACAGCGAGGAGGAGGATGAAGACGAGAAGAGGAACAGGGGCTGCACCCTCCAATACCAGCATGCCATGGTGCGGGTCTTGACTCAGTTTGTGGCGGAAGCGGCTGAGCCCGGGGGACAACTGGCCCACCTGCTGGGCTCCGATTGGCAGGTGGACATCACGGAGCTGGTAAATGACTTCATGCAGGTGGAGGAGCCCCGCATCGCCAAGCTTCAAGGGGGACAAGTCCTCATTGGCCAGGAACTGGGGATGACCACCATTCAGGTAAGACATCTCAGAGGAGAGCTCTGTTATTTGTCTCTTAGACTAATATCCAGTCTTTAAATTAAAGGACAGTTGACTTACAATATTGTGTTAGTTTCAGGTGTGCAACCAAGTGATTCAGTTATACATACATATGTATCTATTCTTTCTTTTCCCTTGTAGATTATTATAAGATATTGAATACAGTTCCCTGTGCTGCACAGAGGTCCTTGTTGTTTATCAATTTTATATATAGTAGTGTGTAGTAGTATGTATATATGTATTGTCATATTTTAGATTCTACATATGACTATCATGTTATTTGTCTTTCTCTATCTGGCTTACTTCACTTAGTTTGATAATGTCTAGATTGTCCGTGTTGCTGCAAATGGCACTATTTCATTCTTTTTTTATGACTAAGTAGTATTCCATTGCATATATGTACCACATCTCCTTTATCCAGTCATTTGTCAATGGACAGGTTGTTTTCCTGCCCTGGCTACTGCAAATAGTGCAGCAATGAACATAGAGGTATATTTATTTTTTCAAATTAGAGTTTTCTCTAGATGTTTGCCCAGGACTGCTATCCCTGGATCAGGTGGTAACTCTGTTTGACAATGCCCATTTTCAGAATGAGTAGGTTGAAAGGAACTGTCATGTAAATAAAATAAATGATATAATAATGTGACAAGTCTTTAAATTCTTCACAGATTCCTTTCATTTGAGCAACACTGGCCTGACTTCTTGGGTTGAATCATGTCTGAAACTTCAAGACATTACTTGTCTGTAAGACATGGTGGACATTACCATCTTGGGACAAAAGCTCCAGAAATAGAGTCACTTAATTACTTCTGGGCATATATCTGGAAAAGACAAAAACTCTAATTCGAAAAGATACGTGCACCCCAGTGTTCATGACAGCACTATTTACAATAGTCAAGATATGGAAGCAACCTAAGTGTTCATCAACAGATGAATGAATAAAAGAGATGTGGTGTGTGTATATATATATAAAATGGAATATTACTCGGACAGTAAAAAGAACAAAATCATGCCACAGTTGCAACAACATAGATGGACCTAGAGATTAGCATGCTAAATGGAGTAAGCCAGTCAGAGAAAGACAAATATCATATGATATTAAGTTCATTTGTACCATCTAAAAAGATAGTACAAATGAACTTACTTACAAAACAGAAACAGCCTCACAGACATAGAAAACAAACTTATGGTTATTAAAGGGGAAAGGGAGATGGAGGAACAAATTAGAAATCTGAGATTAAAATATGCACACTACATATATAAAATAGACAGTCAACAAGGACCTACTGTACAGCCATGGACCTCTACTCAATACTCTGCAAGAACCTATGTGGGAAAAGAATCTGAAAAAGAATAGACATATGTGTGTGCGTAACTGAATCACTTTGTTGTACACCTGAAACTAACACAACATTGTAAATCAACTCTACCCCAATATAAAATTAAATTTTTAAATTTTTAAATTAAAAAAAAATTTTTGAAAACTCTCGAGATGAACTAACCTCATTAGAATTCAGGGCGTGGCCAGCAGCTTCTCACTCTGTCAATCTGCCTCACTGACCCTTGTCACCTGAAAGCTTTGCATCCTGCCGTGATGCTCAGCTGCATTCACCAGGTCACAATTTCCCACACATTCCAGAAATGTGCTGAAGGAAGGAACAAAGTTATTGTGACTCCACCGGTCTTGTAAGCACCTCCTGCTGGGAATGGATGGGGTAGAGCAGTGTGCAGAATGGGAGTTTTGAAGCAAACACTTTTACAAGACATGGTTCTAGGAGGGCCACTAGGGTTTAGTCATTTTCCTCCTGTCTGAAACCAAATATTATTCCTCAATGGCTGCCCCATTTGTAGGAGAGGCAATCATCCTCTTAAGCAACAAGTGAGGTTTCTAAAATATTTGTGCATAGCAAAGACTTACAAGTGAAACTATATTGGATTGTGGAAAATGTAAATCACTCTGGGAAATGGGCTTGAATTTAAAAGAGATCATTTTTGAACCCGTTATTAACAAATGACTTAATTAACTATGGGACTTCTCATTAAAATAGATTTATTGCAGCTGTCAGTTGGGGCATTTATTATAAAATATTCAGACAGCCTATTGAAACAAAATGTTTTTATTTATATGATCAAGAAAATGTAATTTTGCTGTTAACCCTATACTTTTTTGAGAATGTTTTATAACTTTCCTTTTAGATATTCTTAGGAAACCACTTGCAAATGACATAATTTAATAAAGTACTTTTACCAGTGGAAAAAAAAAAGTGAAAATTAAAGAGATCATTTTATCAAGGAGGAAAACAGATTTCTTTGAACTGGGACCCAGGAGTCACATGTTCTAATGCTCTCTAAAAGCTGAGAAGGAGCAGTCAGTGAGAAAAGCAGGATGGGTGTCAGATGAAAGACAATGACTGATTTGGAACCAAAATGTAAGGAGCACAATAGGGAGTGGTGAGGAGTGTGATGAAGAGGCTGCTATTCCTCTCCAAAAGCTGCCAAAGAGGAAATGGGAGCCCAGCATGGAGAGATATTGCCAGTTTTTCAGAAAAGCTAGAAAGCTATGGTTAATATGAAATCCTCTATTTTTTAAGGATAGCCATTCATCCCATTTTAAAGTACTACATCAAACAAAACATACCTGCCCCATAGACAAGCACTTGCAATCTTCACAGCCAACTTTTACGCAAAAGATCTAAATTCCTGCAGTTGACCCACTCATCTGTCTGCCTCTCTCCCTCCCCCACATGGAGCATCCTTTACACCAAAGCGGGGCTTTCTGAAACCACAGAGAGCTATGTCATTTCTGCCTTTCAGATCCTGTCGCCTCTGTCAGACGCTATCTTGGCTGAGAAAACGATCACCGTGCTGGACGAGAAGGTGACGATCACGGACCTCGGGGTCCAGCTGGTGACGGGACTGTCGCTTTCCCTGCAGCTCAGCCCAGGGAGCAACAGAGCCATCTTCGCCACTGCGGTGGCTCAAGAGCTTCTGCAAAGGCCCAAACAGGTGTGGGAGTGGGGGTGGCACGCTGTGGGGCGGGGTCTCCTACCCAGGAGGTCACATGGCTGGGGGGGGGGCGGTCACACACCGGGGGGGATCCTACGTGTCTTGGAGCCACGTGTGGGGTTGGGTCACACACTGGTGGGTTTATTCATTGAGTGGGGTCCTGCCCTGAGCAGGTCACACACACATCAAGTGAGGTCGCACACCAGCTGAGATCATGTAGCAGGTGAGGTTGCCAGTCTGGTGGAGTCACCGGTTTGCGGGGGGTCCCACAAAAGAGTGGGATTGCACACTAGGTGTTCCTCAGTCTTTTTTTTATTTTATTTTATTGGACTATGGTTAATTCGCGATGTTGTGTTAGTTTCAGGTGTATAGAAGAGTCAATCAGCTACACATATGCATATATCTATTCTTTTCTTTAGATTCCTTCCCCATATAGGTCACTACAGAGTGCTGAGTCAGGCTCCTTGTGCTATCCAATAGGTCCTTGTTAGTCTTGAAAAGGGTCTGTGAACGAGTGACTGCTTAGCCTCAGGCTTCCTACCCCCCTAAATGGAGATGCTGAACAACAAGGTTGCCATGAGTGATGGATTCTAGGCATCAGGAGCCAGAGGAGCTCAGGGCAGGCTCCACATCCCATTGGACATTGCGTGTGCTGTTTTCCCACCATCAAAATAATCCTGGCTCTTCCCCTTGCTGACCTCCCCGAGTGGTGGGGTGAAGGTGAGGGCAGAAACAGACCCTAAGGAGGTATCCAAACGTCTGTGAGGTCCCTGCCCCTCTCTGGGGTCACAGGTCTGGGGGGTCAGAAGGAGATTGGAGGAGTTGCTTCCACATTTATTGTTTAGCTCCCAGGAGAAGTAACAAACTGGTGGTTACGTTGTACCTGGTATTCTTTCTCTTTGTTGGAAAACAGCATGCGCTAATAGAATGTGTGTGTGTGTTTGTACTGTGTGTGTGTGTCCCGAGTGTTGTGTACATGCTGTGTGTATCATGCAGTGCATGTTTGTGTGTCCATACCACGGTTGCCAAACAAACAGGGCACTTGAAAATGTTATCTGATCTCCTCCCTCATCAGAGGTGGAGAAACATTATTTCTTAGAGAGAACCTGGGTTGTGACTCTGGGGGGCCTTGTTTACCAAACACCCAAGGACAGTGGTCTCAGGCTGCTGATTCTCTGCGCCCCATGAGACAGACTGTCCTCCAGAGGGGATGCTGGGAGGCCTCCAGTCCTTGTAGGGGGTTTTCAGGCAATTTCCCTTGTCGATCAAGAGCCCTTTTCCCGGCAGCTCTATGCTCAGCAGGTGCATTACGATGGGCCCCCTTGTGCACCTGCTGAGGCTGTGACTAAGCCAGACATTCCCCTGGAAGCACAGAGTCTTGCAGTTTCCCCAGCCGGTATCCATCACTGAATGCTCCTCCATCAGGTGTTAGCTAATCCCTTGCCCTTTCACTGTGGTTTCTGTGTGCAAGGCTTTGGACTACAAAGCACTTGAAAGTGGGTGATCTCAGAAATGGATACGAATTCTTGCCAAAGGCAAACCTCCCTCTTCTCAGGGCATGATGCCAGCCAGGATGCAAGTTCCAGGTAGCAAAGGAGAAATAACCCTAGGCTTCTTCCTGTCTTCCTGGGGTGATTCAATCAGGTGATGGCCAATGAGAAGTTAAGGAAGTGATAAGACACAGTTAGAATAAGGCCACAGAGCTGATCCATTCCCCACATGCAAAGCAAACCATGTGACCCTGAGGTTTGCTCTGTGCTTGGTTTGGATGGAGCTTGGCCTCTGCCTACAACTTGGCTCTGACATTTCAGTTTCAAGAAATCCAGTATGCATTTGAATTACCTGCCGTGATTTTATGGCCAATCGGAAGACCCTAGTAGAAGACTTCCCGAGTGATCCAGTGGCTGAGATTTTGTGCTCCCAATGCAGGGGGCCAGGGTTTGACCTCTGGTCAGGGAACTAGATCCCACATGCTACAACTAAGAAGTTCACATGCCCCAACTAAGACCTGGCATAGCTTAAAAAAAAAAATAGACCCTGTAAATCAGGGTTATGCCCAGTGGCTTTTGCACAGTCTCTTGGTGGAGTTTCCCACCTAGCAGCCAGTCCAAGCCAATGTCTAACAACTGAGCCAAAGTTACCGACTGAGCCAAGAAGGAGCAGAAGCCACCAGTCTCATGTGAGAAGCTTTCTTCTCACTTCCAAAGACCAGATACCACCAGGAAAACTTACTCTGTTGTGGTTGGGGGTGCCTTGGTTTCAAGAAAGAGAAATCCACTCAAGCAAGTTGAAATAACACTGGATTTATTACAAGGTTAGCAAGGCTTTTGTGAAAGTGTTAGTTGCTCAGTTGTGTCTTATTCTTTGCAACTCCATGGACTGTATAACCTGCAAGGCTCCTCTGTCCATGGAATTCTCCAGGCAAGGACACTTGGCTTACTCCAGGAGTAGGCAGCCATTCCCTTCTCCAGGGGATCCTCCCGACCCAGGGATCGAACCCAGGTCTCCTTGCAGACATATCCCCCACGGTCTGAGCCACCAGGGAAGCCCAGCTCTAAGAACTTGGTGAAACGGGTTCAACAGTCTCTCTCACATGCATTATCTCATTAGATAAATGCTGAGCCCAGACATGTGCTTGTACTTGATCTGTTGTAGTTGCTCCAAAGTGAGGCTTCATTCCCCAGTTTCATACGAGCTCCCACTCATCTGCCCACAACTAAGTCCTTCAGTGCTGTCTTTCTTATTTCAAACTGGAGGGGGAGATGCCAGCAGGCTCAGAGCTGCTGAGATGAATGGCTCTGACAGCAGCCATTCTCCGGGTTAGGTCAGCTATGGCCAGGTGGGCAGGGGCATAAGCCTCTTGGGGCTGAGATGAGATTATCTCATCTCTTATGATCCCCCTGGTCAGACTAGTCCCGAGGAAATCAGATCTAAAGCAACAAAGTAAAAAGAAAAGAAATTGAGATATACACAAACCTTGGCCCTGGCTACTGTTTGGTCTCCCAATTTCCCCCAATGGGTGGGTTGGAGGATGGATGGGGGACAAAGATTCTCCCAATATTAGAGCTTCCTAACCTTAATCTTCACCCCAACCCCTCTCTCTGCCTGGACGGCATTACCCCTCACCTCCAAGCCAGGACTGTGTCCACAAGCCAATACAAGCCTATCCTTAGATGCATATATGGCAGGACCCAACACAACTAAAGCCTAAAGCTGGCAGCACCTCTGAGGCGCCCTTGTCTAGATCAGGGGCGTTCATCTGTGTTGTGAGTAATGTTCAGAGACTGGCTATTAAAGCAACTTAAAAGTAATGTAATAAATATGTTTCATTTAAACGTGTAACACTTGTGAATGACCCACTAGCCAGTAAATCTCCTTTGACATGCAATCTATTATTGTGCAGAAGTAGATCTTGCAGAGAAGGAAAAAAAAAAAAACATCTTTCAACACCTCAGGAAAGAAAGCACATCTTATTAGGAGGTGTTTACTCCTGGTCCTGTTTCGTGGTTGTCATTTTACTCTTGTGGTTTTTCTTTAGGTTCTCTTGTCTTTACAAGAACTCATTCTATTTTATACCCTTTGTACTTCTTACTTCTATACTGTGTAACAGGTTTCCATTTGTTCTGGTAGCATTCTCTTTGCTACAGATTGCCTTTGTGTGCAATGAGCTTTGAGACCCATTTTTTTAAACTTATTTTTTAATTGGAGTATAATTGCTTTACAATGTTAATGCCATGTTAGTTTCTGCTGTAGAACTACATGAATCAGCTATAAGTGCACATATATCCCCTCCCTCTGGGCCCTCCCCCGACCCCATCCCACCCCTCTAGGTCATCACAGAGCTCCGAGCTGAGCCCCCTGTTCTATCCAGCACCTCCCCACTAGCTGTCTCTCTCACACGTGGTAGTGTGTATATGTCAATGCTACTCTTCCAGTTTGTTCCACCCTCCCCTTGCCCCCTCTGTGTCCATCTTTGATGAACTTACTTATTCTTTTCAACAGGAAGCAGCCATCAGTTGCTGGGTCCAATTCAGTGATGGCTCCGTCACCCCCTTGGATATTTATGATGCAAAAGACTTCTCCCTGATGGCCACATCCCTGGATGAGAAGGTGGTCTCCATCCACCAAGACCCCAAATTCAAGTGGCCTATAATTGCCGCTGAAGCTGAAGGACAGGGGGCCCTGGTTAAGGTCGAAATGGTCATTTGCGAAGCGTGCCAGAAATCCAAGCGGAAGAGCGTGCTGGCGGTGGGGACAGCCAACATCAAAGTGAAGTTTGGCCAAAACGATGCCACCCCCAACACCGGTGACAGCAGACACAGGGGGGCAGGAGGTCCCCTGGATAATAACATCAGTGACAGAAGACCCAAAAAGCCCTTGCAGGAATGGGGGAGTCAGGAGGGCGAGTACTACGGCAGTTCCTCCGTGGGCCTCATGGAAGGCAGGGGCTCCACGACGGAGAGGTCCACCTTCCAGAAGAACAGGGGCCAGGAAAGCCTTCTGGATGATGGCGGCCATTTGCAGACCATCTCCATCGACCTCACCAGCTTCCCAGCCCAGGTGGACCTGCCCAGAAGCCACGGGGAAACGGAGGAGAATGACCCCCAGTCCTCCAAAGGGCTGAGCGACCTGGAGATCGGAATGTATGCCCTGCTAGGGGTCTTCTGCCTGGCCATTTTGGTCTTCCTCATCAACTGCGTGACCTTTGCATTAAAGTACAGGCACAAACAGGTCCCCTTCGAAGAACAGGAAGGGATGACTCACTCCCACGACTGGGTCGGCCTGAGCCACCGGACCGAACTGTTGGAGAACCAGCTCCACTTTTCCTCCTCCCAAGAGGAGCAGATCACCGCCATCGACAGGGGCATGGATTTCGAAGAGAGCAAGTATCTGCTCCGCACAGACTCCCAAAAAGGCATCAACGGACAGCTGTTCAGATCTTCAGGCCCCACCCTCGCGGACGGGAAAGATCAGAAAAGCGAGCCCCCAACGTCCCCTACCTCAAAAAGGAAAAGAGTCAAATTCACCACTTTCGCCACCCTCTCTCCGGAGGATGGATGCCCCGCCGTGAACTCCCTACCGGCCAGCGGCGAGGATACCGTGAACTGGGTTGGCCAGGATCTGGACCCTGGGGGAGGCCAAGAGTCACGCGGCTACAGGGAAGGATTACGTGAAGATGTGTAAGCTGGGCATTCGCAGACATTGGTTCTCACTCACCTTTCGGCCTTTTAACTTGGGGATTCGGGGCAACGGGGACCCTCAGTGGGGGGAATGAAAAGACGGGGAGACTTCCCTGGCGGTCCAGTGGTTAGGATTCAACGCTTCCACTGTAGGGGGCGTGGGTTTGATCCTGGTGAGGGAACTACGGTCCCCCATGCCTCCAGGCGTGGCAAAAAAAAAAAAGGACACGATCAGGCTGACACTATCCACAGAGCCCCAGAAAACGACCCTGGCTCCCCCAGCGAGGCCCCGAGTTGGAATCGATGTCCACTTTCCAGGGTCTGATGTCTCAGTCGATGAAAAGAGGTTTATCACGCATGGCGAGATTTTTTTTCAACTTGGAAGAAAAATGAGTTCTGAGTCACTGATCTTCCGACAGCCTGCAGGAAAGAACTGTCTCTCTCTTGCCATCTCTCTTTCTTTAATCGAAGCAATTTGGGTATTGCCAAAGCTACACGGCTGCAATTTTCAGTGCTGCGGACCACAGGAGAAAAAGGAGACTCAGGTGGGGCGGGATGGATGGGAGGAAGTGCGTCATGGAAACTCACCTGGCTGTGAGCCTGAGCAGAAGCAGAGTCTAGCGCCGCCTAGAGTCAGCTCTTGGGAAGCATGATTTCCAGTTATCTCCCAAAGGCTGGGTCAGGGTAAACCCCGGGTTATTGACAAACCAAGGCAATCGTTGACAATGGTTGAAAGGGAACAAGAGGGCAAACAGGTCACCAATACCTTTGTAACTAGATGTCAAGATCAAACACCCAGGAAACAAACCCTCTGAGCCATTCGGAGCATCCCTTTATTGGTAAACTAGGGATCCTGGGCATAGAGTTTCAATCAGGTTCAAAGAACCAGGCTTTTTTAAAAGCAAATTCACTCTGTTCACATTTGTACCCTTCCTTGCATCGCCACCTTTCCAAAAGTCATTGATCACTCGTGGGCAGTGGGGAGCTGTGTCACTGTTTGCTGAGTCTCTTCCACTGTGGCCTCTGTGTCAATCACCCAGTGACAGGCTACACTGAAGTCCCATGGGGCCAACTTCACACGTGTCTTGCTTTGAAAAGGCTAGTCTTTGGGGGTCAGCAGTACTCACAAGGAATTCGACACCCAAGGATGCTCATTCTCCTGACTTTTATGGAAAGAAGGGAGGGATGGTCTGTGATGGGTCTTTCGACAGTCCCATCCGGTCTGCTGCCCAAGGCTGCTGAGATAAATCTGGGCATGCCCATAGCGGGGTACAGGGTAAGGAGAGTTGGGACTCAGTGTGTGTGATGAGAAGGGTTGGGCAGGAAATCTGGTCCCACTCACATGTGAGGGGGAATATGAGGCTGTTTCTGCTTCACCTTGGAGGGATGGAGGGACCCATGGCACCTGCCTATGGGGTAGAGAGCTGGGTTATTCGAGCATTGGGTTCTAAGGTCAATTTCTCTTTCTCTGTGTGTCTGTCTCTGTGTCTCTCTGGACCTATCTCTCTGCTTCCTTTCTCTCTGTGTCTCTGTCTCTGTCTCTCTTTCTCCCTCTGTGCGTATAATTGAATTCTCCTGAGATCAAGTGTGTAATTCCACCAGTTCATCCTCTCAACCTCAGCACTCTCTCTCAAACTAAGGTGCTGTCCATTTGCCCTAGGACTGAGAGTCCAGGAGCCATCAGCCACCTGCTCCTGTCCCCAGGTTGACTTACGTTGTCTGGCTGGGTGACTAAATGGTCACCCCTTTTCAATGATAATCCTTTGCTTTCAGTAACCCACTCCTGTTCCTTTCAGCCTTTCCCTCGTTTTCATACCGCTGTCGATGCCCTCTCTCCAATCCGTCTGCGTGCAGAATGTATTGTAGATTATAAGAATGTAATATATATTTATAAACTTACCAACTGTAAATATAAAGTTTGCCTTCTGCGGCTTATGGCTGTCCTTTGTCTTTCTACGCACTCACACCACCCCCTCCCCCGCCCCAGTGGCTGGCATCCTCAGCAAATGACCCTCCAAAGCTGCGGCTTTGGGTAAATGAAAATGCAGATGGAAAGATCCCAGCAACAATCCAATTACACGCTTACATCGTGTAATGCCGCTCTCTGCATTGAGGCGATGTTGACACATGATGACAAAGTATGTTGTGTACTAAGGATCTCTCCTTCAGGACCTGAAAGGATTTGGAAATCAATCACACATGCAATTCTCTGCTAAAAGCCTGTTGACTGATGGCGGTAAGTGAGAACCACAGCAGGCAAGCGTGTATCCTAGCCTCCCTTTGGGCTGGAGTGAGGGAACAAACGGGCTCTGTCCTCTCTTTGGATCGTTCATGTACATTCAGAGGTCAATTTCCTAAATCATGTATGTGCACCCACAGTGACTGTGTGCTGGGTTTTTTGGGGTTTTTTTTTTTTAAGGTTGATTTTTTAGGGAATTTCCTGGCAGCCCAGTGGTTAGGAATCTGCCTTCCAGTGCAGGGGACATGGGGTCGGTAACTGCTTGGGGAACTAAGATCCCACATGCCGCAGGGCCACTAAGCGTGCATGCCACAACTACTGAACTCTTGCACCTCAATTAGAGAGAAATGTGCCTGCCAGAGCGAAGATCCCATGTGCTGCAACTAAGACCTAATGTAACCAAATAAATAATTTTTTAAGGTTGATTTTCAGATTCCTCTGATAATCAGTTGCAGTCTCAAGATGATTCCACAGAAAAAGAAGTTGCATGAAATCTGTGTCTTCATGCAAGCAATATCAAGTGATGTATCATTGTCTTATTCAACTGGTATTTATTGAGCACCTACTATATGCTAGTTGTTGTTCAGTTGCTCAGTCATGTCCAGCTCTTTCTGATCCCATGGACTGCAGCACACTGGGCTTCCCTGTCCTTCACCATCTCCCAGAGCTTTCTCAAACTCGTGTCCACTGAGTCAGTGATGCCATCCAACCATCTTATCCTCTGTCACCCCCTTTCTCCTCCTGCCCTCAATCTTTCCCAGCATCAGGGTCTTTTCCAATGAGTCGGCTCTTCACATCAGGTGGCCAAAGTTTTGGAGCTTCAACTTCAGCATCAGTCCTTCCAATGAATAGTCAGGTGGTTTTCCTTTAGGACTGACTGGTTTGATCTCCTTGCAGGCCAAGGATGAGTGGTAAATAGACCCATGCCTACTCTCAAAGACCTCTAGTGTGAGGTGGAGGAGATTAATAGCAAACAATGTAATTTTCATACATTGTATGAAGGATAATAAAATAGGTTATGGTATAGAAAAAGACTGGGTCAATGCTTAAGACTTTGGCCATTGCACCTAAAAAAAAATCTGAATTTCTGTCTTCTCTTGAAAATTCAGACTCTGGCGAGATGGGTCTTAGAATCCACCTTGGCCCTAATTGGACATCCTGAATTTACTGCTGTCGCCTCCAGGCAGGACGCCCCCACACCCCTGCAGGTCCCTCCACACCTAGATTGTCTCCCTGACCCAGAGGGAAAATTTCATTTGCCATCTATTTCACCATTTTTCTTCTAATAAGGAAGTATTTCTCCCCAGCTGTGTCTCTACCCAGAAGTGCTGAAAACAAAAATAAATGGAGGGAGCTGTGTGTTCTCTAGACAAAATTAGAAGAAGTATATTGTTATGTTAAAGAGAGTACCCTCGGTGTCTCCTAGGAAAATAGAGATTGTTGTCTAAAGGGATCCCCAGTCTCAGAGGTCTAATGCCCGATGATCTAAAATGGAGCTGACATAATAATAGAAAAGTGCACAGTAAATGTTAATGTGCTTGACTCATCCCAAAACCATCCCCACCCCTTCCATGGAAAAACTGCCTTCCTCGAAACAGGCCCCTAGTGTCAAAAAGGCTGGGAACCGCTGGTTTAAAAAACACAGCTCACACAGTTCATAATGTGATCTGTGTGCCCAGAGTCGGAGAAAGAAATGATGTGAACATCTTAACGAACTGATTTTTCAACAAGGTGTCTTAGGGGTGCGAATAAAATAAGGGATGCCGCGCAGTTTCTTCTGGCCTGACCTGCTTGCTCATTGGCACCCCTCGTGGGCCCCGCATCTCGCCACGTGGTGAGTTCCGACCCAGCAGACTTGGACGCCAAGCCCGCAAAAACCAGGATCATCAGCGCCCCCTGGTGGACGCCAAGGCTTCCTGCAGCGTTTAGTGCCCAGAGTTGAGCAACCCATTTCCTTAACAGAGTTTCACACACTCGGCGACCTGAACAACAGACATGTGCTCACAGTCTTGAGGCCGGAAGTCCGAGATCAGGTGTCCACAGGGTCGGTTCCTTCTGAGGCTCTACGGGGCTCTGATCCAGCCCCTCTCTGCCTCCTGGTGGTGGCTCTTGTCCTGCAGAGACTTCACCCGGTCTCTCCCTCCATGCTCACATGGCATTTTCCACATGATGTGCGTGTGTGCGTGTCCAGATTTCCTCATTTTATTTTTTATTTGTATTTTATTTCCCTCTTATAGGGAAGAGGACTGAAGGTCTGCATTCAGAGCTGCTCTGCAGGTTCTTTGGTCATCAGGTTTTTTTTTGTTTTGGCCACGAGGCATGTGGGATCTTAGTTCCCTGAAAGTGAAAGTGTTACTGGCTCAGTCCTGTCCTACTCTTAGCCACACTATGGGCTGTAGTCCGCCAGGTTTCTCTGTCCATGGGATTCTCCAGGCAAGAATACTGGAGTGGGTTGCAAGCCCTCCTCCTGGGGATCTTCCAAACCCAGAGATCAAACCTGTGTCTCCTGCATCACAAGCAAATTCTTGGCCATCTGAGCCACCAGGGAAACCCCTTTAGTTCCCTAACCAGGAATCAAATTTGCTCTTGCTGCACTGGACGTGCAGAGTTTTAACCACTAGACTGCCAGAGAGGTCCCCAAATTTCCCCTTTATAAATGAATACCAGGCAAGTTGGAGTTGAGCCCGCCCTGCTTCAGGAAGACTCGTCTTAACTAACTACATCCACAAAGACCCTATTTCCAAACAAGGTCACGTCTAGTTACTGGGCAGTTAGGACTTCAATCCATTAATGTGAGGGGCACAGATAAAGTCATAACCCTGGCCTCTGGCCAGAGGTCTAAGGCAGCTAAACTCGTGAGCAGACTGAGAGCAATTGACTGCTCCATGGGCCAACCAGGGCACTGGGCTTCCAGGAAACTGTCTCATTTTGAAAAGCCTCACCTCGTCCTCAATTTCACACCCACTTTACAAATGAGGCTGTGCAAGGACACCCTGGGAGAGCAAGGGAACCGGTTATCTGTTTCCCTCTGGGAGAACTGTGAATTAATTACCCCATGTGTTGCTTCCCCAGACACAGTCATTAGCAGTCATTAGCTCCTCACTGGGGACCACTCCCCCTCTTTGCTGTGGCTGCAGCCATGGAGATTCTGGTAAAAATGTGGTTCCGTGAAGCAAGGATATTCTGACAGGGTGGACCAGGTCCTCAAACCCAGCCGTCATTGATGACCTGAGGGGTGATGGACAGGGGGTTCGGAGCATGCTGTGGCCAGAGGTCCAGATGCAAGTTGGACCCCTGCCTGGCCCCCAAAGGCCTTCCTCTTAAGTTCTCTATGGTACACTTTGCCTACATCTGGCCCCAGTTGATGTGTCTTTCACAAGACATGTGGGGGAAAGTGCTGAGCTGTGTATATAGCCTCCTATAGATAAGAGAATTGAAAGGACTAAGGCTACATGTCCTCTGAGAAGTGTAACTTTTTTTTCCTGGAGTGACCATCATAAAGTATCACCAACTAGGGCTTTAAGACAACAGGAATGTATTTACTCCCCATTCTAGAGCCCAGAATCAAGGTGTTAATCGAATTGGTTCTTGGCTGTGAAGGAGAAAATCTGTCTCATGCTTCTTCCCTGGGTTTTGCTGGTCACTAGCAATCTTTGGAACCCTTTAGCTCTTTCCAAAGATGGTCTTTCCAGATAAGTCTGCAGTCCCAGGTTCTGAGGGTTAGGATTTCAACATATCTTTTCAGGAAGACAATTCTACCCACTCTAGGGAGGAAGTAGTCTCCTTAGGAGGGAAGAAGTCCTGTTTTGATGTTTGCTTTGGAGAAAATCTATGCAGCAAGTGATTTTAAACATTATTTTTTAACCAAACTTCAGGAAGAATGATAGGGGCGGTGGACAGAATTTATTGCTCCCTAGGAATAGGTGGGGAAACAGTGGAAGCAGTGTCAGACTTCATTTTTTTGGGTTCCAAAATCACTGCAGATGATGATTGCAGCCATAAAATTAAAAGACACTTACTCCTTGGAAGGAAAGTTATGACCAACCTAGATAGCATATTAAAAAGCAGAGACATTACTTTGCCAACAAAGGTCCGTCTAGTCAAGGCTGTGGTTTTTCCAGTCATCATGTATGGATGTGAGAGTTGGACTGTGAAGAAAGCTGAGTGCCAAAAAATTGATGCTTTTGAACTGAGGTGTTGGAGAAGACTCTTGAGTCCCTTGGACTGCAAGGAGATCCAACCGGTCCATCCTAAAGATCAGTCCTGGGTGTTCATTGGAAGGACTGATGCTGAAGCTGAAACTCCAGTACTTTGGCCACCTCATGCAAAGAGTTGACTCATTGGAAAAGACCCTGATGCTGGGAGGGATTGGGGGCAGGAGGAGAAGGGAACAACAGAGGATGAGATGGCTGGATGGCCTCACCGCCTCGATGGACATGGGTTTGAGTAAACTTCGGGAGGTGGTGATGGACACGGGGGCCTGGCGTGCCGCAGTCTATGGGGTTGCAAAGAGTTGGACACTACTGAGTGACTGAACTGAACTGAACTGAGGACTGGACAACGGGCTTCCCAGGTGGCACTACTGGTAATTAATCCGCCTGCCAGTGCAGGAGACGCAGGTTTGATCCCTGGGTCAGGAAGATCTCCTGGAGAAGGAAATGTCACTCCATTCCAGTGTTCCTGCCTGGAAAGTTCCTTGGGCAGAGAAGCCTGGAAGGCTACCTACAGTCCATGAGGCCTCAAAGAATTGTATGTGACTTAGCACACGCAGTGTAGGACTGGACAGCAGAGGTGAAGCTGGCTTCAGGAACGGTTGGACCCAGGCTTTTATCTCTTCCCCTCTCCTACTCTTCGCCCAATCTTTGCTTATTTGACTTCAGCCTCAGGCAAAACTCTTGCATATGGTGGCCTTCGGAAACTCTAGCCTTGGTAATTTCCCATGAAAGAAATTCTGAGTTAAAGACAGTCAGTGTCCTGACACTTTCAGATGAAGTCCTTCAATTGACCCCTATTGGCCAACTGGAGTCACAAGCTGAACAGAAGTCCAATCTGTCACCCGCAAGATGCAATGTTCAGGCCTCCATCACAGGCATCTCCCTCCAACCCTGGAGCCGGGGGGAGAGAGTAGTGCCTTGCTGTCTCAACAATCAATCAACTTACATTTTTTTATTTCCTGTATTTTTGTTTTATTTTGTTTCTGATCGAGGTGTGAAAAAGTTCTAACCTAGAACAGTTGAAGTTTCTGATGAAGAAATACAAGTGAGATTTCTTTCAGTGATAAAATCTGCATATTTGTACTGCAAACAAGGTAAGTAAAACTTGATGTGAATTCCTCCCTTTTGGGCTTGAAGAATATCTTTTATTCAGTATGAAACCTTTATACGATATGTTCCACACATTGAGAATAAATTTACAAGGGACTTCCCTGGTGGTCCAGGAGTTAAGAATCTGCCTTCCAATACAGGGGAAGCGGGTTTCCTCCTTGGTCAAGGAACTAAGATCCCACTTGTCTTGGGGCAACTAAGCCCAAGTGAAGCAACTAGAGAAACTTGAATGCCACAACGAAGACCCAGCACAGTCAAAATTTAAAAATAAATAAATAAAATTCAACTTTAAATAAACAAAATAAATGTACATTAAATCTTGGTTAAAAAATAAAGTGAGAAAGGACTAACTTCCAAGGGAAAAGATATTTTTGCAATAAAAATGGATGTTTGTCCTGCAAAGCAATGAATCCCTTCCCCACTTTCACTGCCTTTTCCTGGCTTCTCCACCCCCAATTCCATTCCCATGAGCTTTGCTTTCTGGACATTGGGGAAGACTCTGAAACTGCATGTACAGGACCCCAGAAGATTGAGGTCCAAGCTGAAGAAGAGACAGCAAACAGCCTTCACAAGCAAACTGTGTGGATCCACCGTGGAAACCCACCTATCACTCTTGGCGGGATTCCCAGTAGAGAGTCCTGGGAGCATCAGGCTCTGGGTCACCTCCTCTGTCCAGGACTTTCAGATTTTGAGATGTTCAATCAGGCCCGCCAGTGATGCTAATGGACGCAAAGCACAATGGCCAGTGTTTGTTTTATGACTTTAAAAGCTTCTGTCTTGCTCTTCTCTGCTTCCCCTACCTCCAGAACATTTCATGCCTCTTAAATGAATCTACTAAGCAGACAGTCAATGTTTGCTAAATGAAAATTAGCGGAGTGACCTTTTAAAAACGTAATTCACATCAGGTCACTCCCTGGCTTAAAACCCTCCAATAGATGCTCATAAATCTGAGAATGAAGTCTGGACTTTGTTACCAGCACTGCCCATCACCCCACCTTCAGTTCCCATCACAGCCACACTTGGTCACTAACTCTAGTCCCACTGGTTCCCTTTTGTCTATTTTTCTGGCAAAACAAGCCCATCCCCACTTTGGAGCTTGTGGCCTTTTTCCCTCTTCTTTCCGGAACTCTATTCTCCCAGATTGTCACAGGCTGGACTCCTCATCACCATTCAGGTCTTAGCTCATAAGCTGCTTCTTCAGTGAGGCTTTCTCTAGCCACCTCAGAGTAGCTTCACTTCCCCTCCACTTAAGTCCCTTCCCTCCCAGCCCCTGCCCCCAGTTATCATCCCATCTTACAGTCTTTGTATCTCCTAGACAACTCTGGCTTTGTCCTTTCCAAGTATTTGCTTCCTTGTTTGCTATGTGTATTTCCTCATAGAAGGTAAGTTCCAGAAGAATAAGGATCTAGTCCTACCTGTCTTCTACTATATACCCCATGACTAGAGCCATGCCCAGCAAGAGTCAGCAATCAGTAAACATTTGCTTGGACAGATGGATGGACGGGTGGATGATTAGATGCTTGAATGGATAGATGAATGTTTGGATAGATGGATGAATATGGGGATGGATGAATGTTTGGAAGAATGGATGGATGTTTGGATGGATGGATGTTTGGAAGAATGGATGGATGTTTGGATGATGAGTGAATGGATGAATGGATTGATGGATGGTTGAGCGAGTGGTTGTTTGAATGGATTGACAGTTGGATAGATGGGCGATTATAGGTTTGAACAGATGGACAAATGTTTGGATGGATGAATGGATGGATGGACAGATGGATAATTAGTTTCTTGGATGGATTGATGAATGTTTGGGTGGATGAATGAATGCTTGGCTGTATGGATGAAAAGAGATGGATGGATGTTTGGATGGATGAGTGGATATTTGGATGGGTGAGTGGATGGATGGATTGATGGTTGGTTGAGTGAGTGGATGTTTGTATAAATAAACACATGAATAGATGGATGATTAGATGCTTGAAAGGATAGACAAATGTTTGGATGTATGGATGAGTGTTTGAATGAATGGATGGACGGGCAAACAGACAATGAATGGTTTGCAGAGCATGAATGACAATAGCTCAGTTTGATAAATTAAGCTAGGCACCTAGTGGGAACCAGGAGCTAAACTGCTGCCAGAGGCTTTTTTAATACAGTGTAGGTGTGCTTCCACTTGGATGTAACACCATCTTCCCCTGGGTCTGTAGATTTGGCCACTCTGGGGGCAACAAAATTAGTTAGATGCAACTCCTGCCCTCAAGAGGGGCACAGAAGACAGTACTCCTTGTCCTCTGTTTCTATACAGACCTTGCTGGCTTGCCATCAGGCCTAACCCTCTGCGAGTGGAGCATGGTAAGAATTAAACATCCCCCCCTCTTCCCAGATCAACCTCATCATGAGGAGGTTTTCACTTGAGTCAAAATCTTGCCAGGCATGTTCCATTCAATCAGAATTTCCAGAATCTACTGAAAAAAAAAAAAAAATAGACATCGCTCTGGTTTTTTCACATCCCCCAGGAAAGGAAGGGAGTTCCCTTTTTTGTCTGGAAACCCTACATCCTTGGGGCATGCTTGGACACCTGCTCAATACATTTCCCAACCAGCCTTGCCGTTCAGTTGGGTCTGCATGACTAGCTGTTCTGGCAACGACTGTGAACAGTGATGACAAGTCACTCCCAGCAGGGGCAGTCAGGAGCCAGGGTGGGTGACCTGTGCATACTCTTATCCTGCCTCGGTGACTGGGAAGACACGTTTGGGGACTTTCTCTTTATTAAAATATAGTTGACTTCTAATGTTAATTTCTGCTATACAGCAAAGTGATTCAGATATATATATATATATACATATATATCCTTTTTCATATTCTTTTCCATGGTGGTTTATCACAGGATATTGAATATAGTTCCCTGTGCTCTATGGTAGGACCTTATTGCTTATCCATCCTAAATGTAGTAGTTTGCATCTGCTAACCCCAAACTCCCAGTCCTTCCTTCTACACCCCCACCCCTTGGCAACCACCAGTCTTTCTCTATGGCCATGATTCTGTTTCTGTTTCCTAGGTAGGTTCGTTTGTCATATTTTAGATTCCATATGTAAGTGGTATCCTATGGTATTGGGGGAAGACACATGCTGATACGTAGGGCCACCGGTTGGAGGGAGCCCAGGTCCCCAAGGACCCAGGGGCATGTGGGGGGTTCATAGCCTTAGAGGATCGGACCCTCCCAGACCCTTTTTGACCAGAAACAGTCCTTTATTCTGTCTCACTGTCTTCTGTTCTGGTTTATTTACCGCAGTGCCTACTCCCGCCTGATTAATGCACTAGCCGTTCAGTAGAAGCTTCTTGGCTTATATAAGTGGCTGGATTCCGGGGAGCTGACCTTCCTGTAAAGATGGGAGTGCAGAGGGAGGGGGACCGGATTCATGCCAAAGCGGGTTCTTTCTCCCCTTTGAGGATCCACGTGACTTGGATGCTCTTGCCGGCTTGGCCTGAAGGAGCGGGACGAGCATAGAGTCTTGAGAGGGACGCTGTCTCTCGAGGCCTAATTGGGCTTCTTATTACCAACTCGAGGGAAACGACCGGGGACTTTCTTGCTGGTGTCTCGTGGCTGGTGTGAACTAATTAGGCAGCTGAGAAAGGAGCGTCTCTGCTTTGCTCTGTCTGTGACAATGTCACTCAGCAGCCCGACCTTCCCCAAAGGCCTCTATCCTGGTTGATCATCCCAGCTCCACTGCTGGCCCTGCTCCCAAGCTACTCTTTGAAGCACACGTATCGATGATACATGGGGATGTGGGTATTACAGTTCTAAGGAGGCAAGTTCCGCTCAGCCGTGCCTCCCAGCTCCCATCCCAGCTTCTCAGAGCCGCCAAGCAGCTTAAGGTCAGGAAACAGCAGGAGGCAGCTTGGGTCCAACTCCCACTCCTGTGAGCGGCGGACGTGGGCCGGCGTCCACGCTTGGACCTCCACCTGGCCTCAGTTGCTGGGAGGAGAGCTGAGGTTGCCTGAAATCTCCTGTGTTCCCGTGTGGATGCCTGTTTGTCTGTTTCAATGTATTTGTCTGTGCTGGGTCTTAGTTGCAGCATACAGGATCTTTAGGTATGTGAACTCTTATGTGCAGCATGTGGGATCTAGTTCCCTGATCAAGGATGGAACCCAGGCCCTTACATTGGGAGCGCAGAGTCTTAGCTGCTGGATCACCAGGGAAACAACCTGTTTGAAGCGTTTCGTGCTGCTAAAATCAGGTTCTGTAAGGTAGCCGGAAACCGACACAAACCAGCCTCAGATGCCTCACCTGCAATAACGGAGAGACTGTCACCTGGCTGAGTGACACTTCTCCGCCTGCACCACTGTCTCTTTGACAATATAGCAGTGGTCCTGCCTGGAAGAGTCTCTGTGGACCCCACTCCTGTGCGTTGCTTGGTGGCCACTGCTGCTCTCTGAGGGACCCCCCTTTCATCACGGAGCCACAGAAACGCTCACTCCATGCCTACTGACCTCAGCTGACCCCATTTAGTTGATTGGCATCTACGCTTTCTGCTTATATTTAGTTTTTATTTATTTTTTAAAAATTTGAATTGAAATATAGTTGATTTATAAAGTTTCAGGTGGACAGCAAAGTGATTCACTTTTTAAAATTTTTTAATTGTATTTTTAAAAATTAGGATTTGTTATTTTTACATATATGTGTGTGTATACATGGGCTTCCTAGGTGGCTCAGATGGTAAAGAATCTGCCTTCCTATGCAGGAGACCTGGATTCATTCCCTGGGTTGGGAAGATCCCCTGGAGGAGGGCATGGCAACCCACTCCAGCATTCTTGCCTGGAGAATCCTCATGGACAGAGGAGCCTGGTGGGGTTACAAAGAGTCACACATGACTGAGCAACTGGGCACAACACACAATGTGTATGTGAATGTGTGAATATAATAGATTCTTTTTCATTATGTTATTGCAAGAGACTATGTCCTGGTTGGCTATCTAATTTATTCCATAGGGCCGCAAAGAGTGGGACATGGCTGAGCCACTGAGCACGCACATGCATACAGTGTGATCCGTTAATCCCAAACTCCTTGTTTACCCCCCCCCCACTTTCCCCTTTGATAACCATAAGTTGTTTTCTCTGTGTGTGAGTTTATATCTGTTTTATGGTGGTTGGTGGTTGAGTCTCTAAGTTGCGTTCAACTCTAGTGATCCCATGGACTGCAGCCCACCAGGCTCCTCTGTCCATGGGATTTCCCAGGCAAGAATGCTGGAGTGGGTTGCCATCTCCTTCTCCAGGGGATCTTCCCAACCCAGAAACAGAACTCACGTCTCCCACACTGCAGGCGGTTTCTTTACCACTGAGCCACCAGGGAAGCCATGTCTGTTTTATATAAATATGTTCATTTGTAATCATTTTCTTAGATTCCACACATAAGCAGTATCATATGATACTTGGCTTTCTCTATCTGATTTCATTTAGTATGATCATCTCTAGGTTCATCCATGTAGCTGCAAATGGTATCATTTCACTCTTTTTATGGCTGAGTAATATTCCATTGTATGTATGTACCACATCTTCTTTATCCATTCATCTGTCAATGAACATTTAAGTTTTTCCCATATCTTGGCTATTGTAAATAGTGCTGCTAGGAACATAGGGGTGGACATATCTTTTCAAATTAATATTTTCTCCAGTTACATGCCTTGGAGTGGGAATGCTGGATCATATGGTAACTCTATTTTTAGTTTTTTAAAGAAACTCCTTACTGTTCTCCATGGTATCTGCAGCAATTTCCACTCCCACCAATAGTGTGGGAGGCTTCCTTTTTCTCCACTTCCTCTCCTGTGCTTCCTGCTCCATGATGCAAAGTTTTGCTGTAACAAGCAAGGCTGTCATGAGAAGACCACAGCTGCCCCATTAAGATGATTGGGGTGATGTTGTAAGGTTATCCATGACACCTCTGCCAAGTAGCAAGCTCTTCTTGATGTGGATGCAGAAAAAACTGTTAAAAGAAGGATGTCAATAGCCCTTGATGAAGGTGTGTGTCTTGAAAGGGGCACGAGTATCCGTGGGGACCCTGCAAGGTAGCATCCTCTTTGACTGATCATGAGCTTGGCACCAATTCTTTCGTCCTTTGACCACTCTAGCCCCAGATGTTTTAGGAGCTGAAGTAATAGAAGGTCATGGTCTCCAGCCAACCACCTATTTGAAACTTGTATCCATCTACCAAAAGAGATATGGGTTTTTTCAGCCTTAGAACAGTGACAGAGTGCTGCAGCCCAGGGAACCTGGACCCTGGTGGAAGGGGAGTTTTGTAACTTCCCAGTAGATTGATGGAAGTCCTAGAAGATGAGATCCTTGCTTTTCTTTTAGCCCTATCTTTTTCCCCCACCATCTTAAGAAAACACAGACCCAAGATTATCTATCAAGTCACCAAGTTAAGCTTAATATCCCACTGATATTTCAAATTTTTCAAAATCTTCATTTCTCTGAATGGAGCCATCCATTTCCACTGTTTGGGATGATTCTGGGCCCCCTCTGTTCTGAAGGGAGTAACTTCCTGATCATCTTTGGCTGGGCCCCTGCCGTTGCTTGCCCTGGCACCGTGGCCGCCTCTGACACTGCAGCAGGCAGCTCTTGCCACTCTCGGTGTGAATCTCTGTGTTCCCGAGGGCTGTTCTCCCAGACATGACTGTCACCTACGATTTACCACACGGAGGAGAGCTCTACGCCAAGCCTGGAGGGGCCCCTGGGGCAGAGCTCAGGCACCGACAAATGAGATTTCCCAAATTGTACTTTTCTCCGTGGATAAGTAAACACAATCTCAATCCTCCCAGTTTAAAAAAGCCTCAAGGAATATGCAAAAGTCAGTGTTCCCAAAAAAAGGTGTTTGAAAATAACTGTGGTTGGGAGAGAGACGGAGAGAGGAGAGAGACGGAGAGAGGAGAGAGAGGGAGAGAAAGCATGAGTTCAATAATGAGTCTATGGCTTGACTGCCTGCCCCTCCATGGAAACAGAAACCAAATCACCATGCCAGGAAGAAAGGGTTTTAATGAGAACTGGATGGGCCAAGATTCATCTTAGACAATCTCGTTTGGAAGAACTGTGTCATAGTGAAGCGTTCGAAAGTCCACATTTCTCGGGGCTGTGTGATTAGACACAGTCCAAGGTGATAATGAGCATCTGTGGTTCAAACTCAGGAGATTTAGAGTAGGATAAACGTGTCCAACTCTTTGTGACCCCGTGGACTATAACCCACCAGGCTCCTCTGTCCATGGGATTCCCCAGGCAAGACTACTGGAGTGGGTTGCCATTTCCTTCTCCAGGGGATCTTCCTGACCCAAGGATCGAACCCAGGTCTCCTGCATTGCAGGCAGATTCTTTACCAACTGAGCTGCAAGGGAAGTCCCTAAGCACAAGAATGGGATGATGAGAATCCCTCACTGCCTCTCTACGTCTAGATGGCTTATTCACAGCACAGTAGACCTTGCTCTGCTTCTTCCCAACTTCTGAGATGCTTTCAAGTACATGTAGGCTTTGAAGAGAATTCCCAGTCCGTCTCCATGCCCCTCAAATCCCTGAGACAAAATCAATATGTGCAATTAAAATGTTCCCTTTTTTTTGATGTGTAATTGGACAGACAAATAGCCTGAGCTGTAGGTGTCAATATATAGATCTTGGCAAGCAGGGTAATCTATTACCAGCAGCTATTAATCATCTTTTGCACTTGCTTGAGTGGGCCTGAGATACTTCAAGTTGGAGGATGTGGATCATTTGAGACTCTAGTCTTGATCATCAGGCCCCCAAAAAATCAAAGGAATTTTCTCGGAGTCACATGGTTAGTAAGTGGCAAAGCCAGTGGTTGAAGCTCCTCTCTTGACTTCCTAACATGAATCATTGGTTAGGGCTACAATAGCATTCAACCCCATTTCTCACTGTGACTCCAGATTCCTTTGCAATTATCTTACTCCATTGTGGGCATTCTTTCTTTAATATCCTTTTTAGTTTTATTTCATTATTATTTTTTTTAGTTTACTTATTTGGCTGCATCAGGTCTCAATTGTGGCATACAGGATCTACACTGCACTGTGTGGATCTTTTGTTGCAACACATAGACACTCCAGTTGTGGCGAGAGGGCTTAGCTACCTGGCAGCATATGTGATCTTAGGTCCCTGACCAGGAATCAAACCCATGTCCCTTGCATTGTAAGGCACATTTGTAACCTTTGAACCACCAGGGATGTCCCATTGTGTGCATTCTTGGTCAGATAGTATAGGGAGGTGGAGGATCTTCTGCCACAGAGGCCAGAGGTCACCTGGAGAGTTCTTGAGTGACCGCCCTCCTGTCTCTACTGGGCACCCAGCCAGCAGGTCGGCTCAGAGTCTAAGCTTGATTAACCAGGTAGAAAAAGCAGAGGAACCAGAGATCAAATTGCCAATATCTGCTGGATCATCGAAAAAGCAAGAGAGTTCCAAAAAAACATCTATTTCTGATTTATTAACTATGCCAAAGCCTTTGACTGTGTGGATCACAACAAACTGTGGAAACTTCTGAAAGAGATGGGTATACCAGAGCACCTGACCTGCCTTTTGAGAAACCTGTATGCAGATCAGGAAGCAACAGTTAGAACTGGATATGGAACAATAGACTGGCTCCAAATAGGAAAAGAAGTACATCAAGGTTGTATATTGTCACCCTGCTTATTTAACTTATATGCAGAGTACATCATGAGAAATGCTGGGCTGGATGAAGCACAGGCTGGAATCAAGGTTGCTGGGAGAAATATCAATAACCTCAGATATGCAGATGACACCACCCTTATGGCAGAAAGTGAAGAAGAACTAAAGGGCCTCTTGATGAAAGTGAAAGAAGAGAGTGAAAAAGTTGGTTTAAAGCTCAACATTCAGAAAACTGAGCATGGCATCTGATCCCATCACTTCATGGCAAATAGATGGGGAAACAGTGGAAATAGTGGCTGACTTTATACTTGGGGGCTCCAAAATCACTGCAGATAGTGATTGCAGCCATGAAATTAAAATACTCTACTCCTTGGAAAGAAAGTGATGACCAACCTAGACAGACATGTTAAAAAGCAGAAACATTACTTTGTCAACGAAGGTCCGTCTAGTCAAGGCTATGGTTTTTCCAGTAGTCATGTATGGATGTGAGAGTTGGACTATAAAGAAAGCTGAGCACCAAAGAATTGATGCTTTTGAACTGTGGTGTTGGAGAAGACTCTTGAGAGTCCCTTGGACTGCAAGGAGATCCAACCAGTCCATCCTAAGGAGATCAGTCTTGGGTGTTCACTGAAAGGACTGATGTTGAAGCTGAAACTCCAATACTTTGGCCACCTGATGAGAAGAGCTGACTCATTGGAAAAGACCCTGATTCTGGAAAAGAGTGAGGGCAGGAGAAGAGGGCGAAAGAGGATGAGATGGTTGGATGGCATCACGGACTCAGTGGACATGAGTTTGGGTAGACTCTGGGAGTTGGTGATGGACAGGGAGGCCTGGCGTGCTGCAGTTCATGGAGTCGCAAAGAGTCGTACATGACTGAGTGACTGAACTGAAATGAACTGAACCAGGTAGATGCTAACTAGAGCCATTAACTCTCCAATAAGCGACCCAAGGGCAGAAGAAGCAGATGAAATTGCATCCACCCAATCTGGACCCACTCATCCAGTTTGTTCCTGCTTGTGAACATTTTTGTAGTTTCTACCTCCCAGCTATCCTACTATCCTGCTCCCTGCTTGTTTCCAGTCTCCCCAGTGATTCTGACAGTTCTCAGTGGCCTTCTAGGAAATTATATTTTGCTTGTATTAATGAGCATGTCAGTTTCCTGCCTTCCATCAGACATCTTATCTTTAAAAACTGGTCTTTCCATTATGCTTCCTGATAATAAAAGGGCTTTTCTGTTCTCCCAGAATGGTATCTGGTCCACAATCATTTGGGGATCTCTGATGCCCTATGCTTTAATAAAGTCCCATATCGTGGTACAAACTAAGCTTGTAGGAAAAAGGAAATATTTATTTAGAGACATTTATTACAACCTTTCTCAGCTTCCACACAGTTGACGTTTTAATGCTGGATGATTCTTTATTTGGACTGGTGGTTCAGGGGTAAAGAATCTACCTGCCAATGCAGGAGAGGCAAGTTCAATCCCTGGGTCAGGAAGATCCCCTGGAGGTGGGCATGGCAACCCACTCCAGTATTCTTGCCTGGAGAATCCCATGGACAGAGGAGCCTGGCAGGCTACAGTCCACGAGGTCGCAAAGAACCGGATGTGACTGAGCAACTAAACAACAACGGCAACAATTCTTTATTTGGGAGAGGGGGGTTCCTGTGTATCACAGGGTATTTTACAGCATCTCTACCCGTGAGATGTCAGCAGCGATCCCCTCTGTCGTGGGGCAGGAGAATGTGTCTCCAGGTGTTCCCAGGTGCCAGTGGTGGGGGTGGGCAGAATTGCTTCTGGGTGAGAACCACTCACAGCTGCGTCACCAACGCCGGGTTCTCGTTCCAGCCTTCAGGGAGGAAAGGGAGAAACGAAAAGCAGTAGACAGCAAGTAACCTCCTTTCAGAAGGACGTGACCCTGACTTTGCTCACCTCTCTTCCACTCACATCCCGCTGGCCTGAACTTGTCTCAGGTCCGCCCAGGGCTGCAAGGGCTGCCAAGAAATGTCACCACCTAGGCTGCCCTATGCCTGGCTCAAAGACGGGGGATTCTTTCTCTAAAGGGGATATAGGAAGAATGGATTCTGGGGACAATGGGGAAGCTCTGCCCCAGGACCTGAAAGGCCATCTCACGAGATCTCCCAGACGTGATACAAAGAAGGCACACAGATTCCAGTTTCCTTGGCTAGCTATGTGTGGAGATGATATATAGACATATACACATATATGTACATTTATACATATATAAACACATATACCTTTATGCACATTGATACATACATTCATACATGCATACATATCCACGTACAGATGCAGAAATGTTTATGCACATACATACATATATACACACATTTGTATACACATCTGTCTTTGTATATATGCATTTTGTTGTTCAGTTGTTCAGTCATGTCTGACTCTTTGTGACCCCATGGACTGCAGCACACCATGCTTCCCTGTCTATCACCAACTGCTGGATCTTGCTCAAACTCATGTCCACTGAGTTAGTGATGCCATCCAACCATCTCATCCTCTGTCATCCCCTTCTCCTCCTGCCTTCTATCTTTCCCAGCATCAGGGTCTTTTCCAATAAATTGACTCTTCTCATCAGGTGGTCAACGATTGGAGCTTCAGTTTCAGTATATATAAGTATAAATACATATAAATGTTATATGTAGGGTTAGCCATAAAGCTCATTTGGTTTTTTCTCATAAGATCTTATAGAAAAGAACTTCCCTGGTGGTCCAGTGGTTAAAAGTCTGCCTGTCAATGCAGAGGACACGGGTTCGATCCCTGGTCTGGGAGGATCCCACATGCCAAGGGGCAACTAAGCCTGGGTACTGCAACTACAACTACTGAAGCCAGCACACCTAGAACCCATGATTTGCAACAAGAGACGCCACTGCAGTGAGAAGCTCATGCACTGCAATGAAGAGTAATTCCCACTAGCCGCATCTAGAGAAAGCCCACACGCTACAACAGAGACCCGGTGCAGCCATAAGTGAATAAACAACTAAAAAAAAAAAAGATGTATTGCAGAAAACCCTAATGAACTTTTTGGTTAGCCCAATATATATATATACTCTGGTGGGCTACAGTCTATGGGGTCACAAAGAGTGGGATACAACTGAGAGAGTAACATTTCCACTTTCTGCCACTCTCCATCTGTGTACCTTTGTTTATTGCATCCCTCTAATCCTCAATTATTTTACATGGAAAATGGGAGTAATGATTATATTGTACCTCTAGATAGGATTGGGGCTTCCCTGGTGGCTCAGTGGTAAAGAATCCGCCTGCCAATGCAAGAGATGTGGGTTTGATCCCTGGGTCAGGAAGATCCCTTGAAGAAGGAAATGACAACCCACTCCACTATTCTTGCCTGGAGAATCCCTGACGGAGATTCCATGGATGGAGGAGCCTGATAGGCTACAGTCCATGCAGTTGCAAAGAGCTGGACATAACTTAGGGACTAAACAACACACAGATAGATAGGGTTGGGAGGAAACATGATGAAATAATGCACTTTGTCTGGCCATAGTCAGCCCCATAAACAGGACTCACCATGGTTGTAAATATCACTGAGTTCATCCTTCAAGGGTGATGAGGAGTGGATCACAGCATTGGACCATGTCAGCAGTTCCTAAAATCTACTTGGAGAGCTTTTGCAAAATATAACTTGAAAAATCTACGCCCTCTGCCCCAAAAAGTTTTGAGTTGATAAGGCTGGGTCCGGGCTGGGAATTTGTATTTTTAAAAGCTTCCCCAGTTGATTCTGATGTAAACCTGGTCTGAGTACTGGCTCCCCCAAGGCAGAGATTTTTAACTCCAATTCTTTAACTTCGCTCTCTGCCCTTTTATCTTCATGCCAAAAAGTCCCAGCATCAGTCCCTTTTCTAGCCATTAATAAGCATTTATGACTCAGCTTTCCTTCCTCCTTCCAGTCCTGATCAATAGCATTCCTCTTAGCATTTGGCATTCACCTGCAAGCCTTGGGTGAGTTCCCAAGGTCAGAGATGGGCAAAGAACCTCTCTTTAAACAACAGCACTGGCCTGCGGGGCTAAAATCAGGATGCCCTGCAATACTGAGCCATTCAACCGAGATCTGGTTTAAAGCAGTCCTTGGTTCTGTGTGCCTGACAGAGGGGAGAGGCACTCCATGGAACATTGTTTGGAAGACTGATGCTGAATGCTGGCGGGGATGGATAGCAGAGGTTGGATGCAGAGAATGACCACTGCTCCTAGACACTGGTGCCTCTGATGATGAATCAGCCTCTAGGAACAGGTTTCAAGGAGAACTGTTTTGCATGGAGCCAGTGTGTATGCACGCTCAGTCGCTCAGTTGGGTCCGACTCTTTGTGACCCCCATGGACAGAGGAACCCACCAGGCTCCTTTGTCCATGGGATTTTTCAGGCAAGAATACTGGGACCGGTTGCCACTTCCTCCTCCAGGGGATCTTCCCGACCCCAGAGACTGAACCTGTGTCTCCTACATTGGCAAGAGGATTCTTAAGCCATCTGGGAAGCCCCTGGCTGCATGGAGTTATTTAGATACCTTACCAAACACTCCTCCCCCCAAAAGAAGGATTCTCTCTTCAGGGGCCCCGTTTTCTGGTTCAGTCGCTGAGTCGTATTTGACTCTTTTGCAGCCCCGTGGACTGTAGCCCACCAGGCTCCTCTGTCCATGGGAGTTATCCTACAGCCAGACCTGAACTTTTGCACAAAGACAGATGGAGACAGAATATTGCTCGCTCAGCTCTTTGGAGTGACAAAATACTGGGAACAATCAAAAGCGAACTGGCTGCAGAGTCCAAGGGGCACCTCTGGCTCTCTGGGTTATAACTAGCTTCTCAGGCCCCAAGTGGTCATGTAACCAAGCAGGACCCCTTGGGGCCTTCCTGAGGGTGGGGGAACAGGCCCTCCTCCATATCCTCTGCTTTAGCTCCTCTCCAAAATACCTAGATAACAGTATTTAATGCACATTTCCTGAATTGTTTTGCAGATATGAAAACCTCTTACCAAATGAAAGATGTTAACTAGTTGACATTCATGAGCTCATAGCCTCAGCCCTCCTGGAGCCTAAGGACTGATAATGTCAACCCCTGTGACACCACCCTGCTGCCTCACCAATCAGAGAATTGTGCACAGGCTGATTCTATATCCTGTGACTCCCTGCCCTCTAACTTGGATTTTTAAAGTGCTTTGTCAAAACCCTTCGGGAGCTCGGGATTTTTTAGGGCATGAGCCACCTGTCTCCTTGCGTGGTTCTACAGGAAACATTTCTCTGCTCCAAACTCTGTCGTTTCAGTTTGCTTGGCCTCATTGTGTGCCAGGCACATGAACTTCTACTAACGGTCAGTAGAGGCTTCCAAGGTCTTTTTTCAACCTGTGAGTGTCTCCAAGCTTCTGGGACAGGATATTCTAGTTGTGTGATGCATTAATTGCAAAAAGGGGCTTCAATTCTTTTCCCCAGGTGCACACCATTTTCAATGTAACTTTGAAGCTCCCTCTATTAAGAGGTAGAGGGCTTCCTTGGTGGCTCAGAGGTGGAGAGTCTGCCTTCCAGTGCAGGGGACGTGGGTCCCAGGTGGATCTCACAGGCTGCAGAGCAATTGGGCCCATGTGCCACGACTAGCACTGCAACTGCTGAGTCCTCATGCCACAACCGCTGATGCCCGCACACACCCTAGAGCCCCTGCTCCACAAGAGAAGTCACTGCAACGAGAAGCCTCCACACCACAACTGGAGAGTGGCCTGCTCTCCAGTTAACACAACTAGAGAAAAGTCTGTGTGGCAATCAAGACCAAGCACAGCCAAAAATAAAAAAATAAATAATATTAAAAAAAAAAAAAAAGAACTGAGCTTGTGGGAAAATTAAGGTAAACAATTAGGATTTTAAAAAGATAAAAAAGAGGTAAAGTATATTTCCAGTTTATTTCCTCACCCTTCAAATTTGAGCTAGTCTTGTTACTTGCCTTAGCCCACAAAGTATAGTGGAAGTGACACTGTGGCCTTTCCACACCTAGGTCTCAAGAGCCCTGCTCCTGCTCACTCCTTGGAACTTTCTGTCTCCACATCAGTGAGATGGGGGTAGCCTGCTGAAGAATGAGTCATATATAACAGGAGGGGAAATGCAGTTGTCCTGTCAAAACTCCAAACACCCGAGAGCCCAGCCAAAATCAGCAATATCAATCTAACTGTTGGCTCACCAACTGACATAGGAATATCAGTAAGCCCAGCCAAGACCAGAAGAAATGTCCAGCCAACGCACAGACTCAGGAGCTAAAGAATGCTTGTTAATTTAAGCAATAGGATTTTTTTGTGCTTGGATGTTACACAGCATTAGCTGACTGATACACCTTGGCAAGACCATGATGATTCCTTAATTTTTAGAGTCAGTGTGGCTTCCTCTTGCCACATAGAACCTATAGGTTTCATGGTAATAGAGGATCCATAAGGTCTCCCTGGACATATGAAGACACCGCAGGCTCCCAGGAACTCCTTTCCATCATCATTGAAATAGATGTCTCTAAGGAAGATGTTGGCTACAGATATGTAGATACACACATATAGGGGGTCTTGTCATTGTGAGTGGCTTTGGGAATGTCAACCTGGGTGTTGGCTGAGCTGCTCACCCTCTTCACAAGCATGATGCCACTCTAGCAGGAGTGCCCACACCCTGTCTCACATCAGGGCCAGCTCTATTCAGTGGAGTTTAAATAAAGCATACTAAAAGGAATGAAGGATATCTTTACATAACATGAACACTCTGTTCTGTTGTTAAGCCAAACATGTAGATATGAGGACTAGGCCATGCTTAATTAAAATCTATATTCCTGGAGCAGTACATAAGAAGCCAATAACTCAACCCATACTTATATGGTCAATTAACCTATGTCAAAAGGAGAAAGAATATACAATGGAAAAAGGACAACCTCTTTAATAAATGGTGCTGGGAAAAATGGACAGCTATATGCAAAAGACAGAGAAGGAAATGGCACCCCACTCCAGTACTGTTGCCTGGAAAATACCATGGACGGAGGAGCCTGGTGGGCTGTAGTCCATGTGGTCACTAGGAGTCAAACACGACTGAGCAACTGCAATTTCACTTTTCACTTTCATGCATTGGAGAAGGAGATGGCAACCCACTCCAATACTTGCCTGGAGAATCCCAGGGACGGCAGAACCTGGTGGGCTGCCATCTATGGGGTCACACAGAGTTGGACACGACTGAAGCGACTTAGCAGCAGCAGCAGCATATGCAAAAGAATAAAATTGGACTAATTTCTCACACCTTATACAAAAATAAACACAATATGTTTTGACTTAGATGATATATATACTTATATATGGGCTCCTCTGGTGATCCAGGTGGGAAATAATCCACCTGCTGTGTGGGAGACCTGGGTTCAATCCTTGGGTTGGGAAGATTGCCTGGAGGATGGCATGGCAACCCACTCCAGTATTCTTGCCTGGAGAATCTCCATGGACAGAGGAGCCTGGCGGGTTACAGTGCATGGGGTTGCAAAGAATTGGACATGACTGAGCGTCTGAGCACAGTACAGCACACACACGCACACACAGACACACACACACACATGAAATATTACTCAGCCATAAAAAAGAATAAAATCTTTCCATTTGTGGAAATGTGGATGAATCTAGAGGGTACTGTGCTGAATGAAATAAGTCAGAGAAAGACAAATACCACAGTCTCCCTTATATGTCGAATCTTAAAAACAAATCAAACAAAAACCAGATGCACAGAAATGGAGAACAAATAGAGGGTTTCCAGAGAAGAGAGAGTAGGGAGCAAAACAGGTGAAGGGAATTAAGAGGTACAAACCTCCATTCATATATTAAATAAGTCCTGGGGATATATAGCATAAGGAATATGGTCAACAATATTGTAATAACTTTGTACGAGGACAGATGGTTACTAGACTTATCATGGTGATCATTTCATAATTATGCAAATATCAAATCAAAAATGTTTCAGCACACCTGAAACATTTCAATTAAAAAATTAAAAGCAATAATAAATTTTAAAAAACAAGAAACTAGTAAATTTGTTTGAAAAGAATCAGAAGACCAAAGGGGATGTGGGAAGGACACTTGGTTTGTCTTCTTGACTTATTATTTATTATCATGCTGGAGAAGCAGTAGAGCATGGTAGCTTAAGGTATGGACTTGGAGCCAGAATGCCTGGGCTCAAATTATGAGTTCACTGGTACATGCCCCAGATCATACAGCTCATAATTAGCAGGCCCACAGTATGAAACTAGACAGGCTGCCTCCAAAGCCTGTATTCTTAATCCCTGTTCTATAGATACATGTGGCATGTAGATACACACAGACACACTCAGAGCAACTCAAGGTGACAATCCCAACTTAAATTTGTGTATGTCTACTTAAGACTCACTTTAATTCATTTTCTACTTTTGTTTTCAAGGCATTCAGTTCTCCCAGTGAGGCCATAACTTCTCAGTAATTCAGTTGAGCTCACCTTAACTGAAAGCAATGCATGTTTCTTGTGATTTATTTCTGTAGATGAAATGTCCTGTGTGAAAAGTTATCATATTAATTACAGCTTCTCAATCTGTTAACAGGATCAGGTTGGTGATAATGCACTTATGATACCAAGGCTGAGCCCAAAACTCACTCAGCTTAGTCATTACTACAAAGTATAATAGTAGATGAGTAGACCTGTCCATGGTGCTTGTCAACTTAATGGAAAATAAAAAAGAATAAAAATACGTGCTTATCCAGATGCAAGACCTGGACAGTAATTGGGAGAAACTGAGAGTAATTGGATTGTATTTCCAAATCTGCAAGATTAGAGGGAGGTTGGCCAAGCCAGAAAAGCTATACCTGGAGAAAAAGTAGCTAGGTAAAGTTTGCACAGTTGCTAAGTCGCCTCAGTCATGTCCAACTCTGTGCAGCCCTATGGACTGTAGCCCATCAGGTTCCTCTGTCCATGGGATTTTTCAGGCAATAATGCTGGAGTGGGTTGCCATTTCCACCTCCAGGTCTTCCTGACCCAAGGATCGAACCCAGTTTTCCTGTATTTCAAGTGGACTCTTTACCACCAGTACCATCTGGAAAGCCCCTAGGTAAAGCTTAAGTAATCCCACGAAGAACAGAAGCCTGGGGTACAAGGGGGAAGGAGTAATTTGATGCATAAATCCTACACAAGCTACAATTTCTGTGGTCAATGCAGAGGATAAATCTTTATTAATGGATTCCAGAGGCCTGGGAGGGGTGATAATCAATAAAGCCTTCTCTTTCTCCAAGGAAAATTGTGGCGGTGGCATTCTGTCTGTCCAACATTACAGAAAGCCCCAAGGAAAGGTTTTCAAGCCTCTTACATCCCCAGCTGGACTACTCTGAAACCACCCCAAAACCATCTTTCCTGATTTCAGACAAAAGTGGAAAAAAAAAAACAAAAAAAACCTGCTTGATACTTTGTCTGCAGCATGCAGCTAGTGGGATCATAGTTCCCTGAGGATCGAACCCACGCCCTCTGCAGTGGGGGTGTGGAGTCTTAACCACTGGACTGCCAGGGAAGTCCCCTCAAAGACAACGTTGAGTGAGCCACAGCTCCTAAACCTCACGTGCCATTTTGAGTAAAGTTTTAGGCCTTGTGCTATGGTGCCCACTGACAGTATAAAAGTGGCAAGGTAACACATGTGTGAGACTGTAATGGAACTACATAATGATGTCCTCAGATAGAGGAATCTTAATTCGACAAGGTTTAAGAAGGACCAGGTATAGCAAATTTAGCCAAGACCTAAATGGAGGGCACACAGCTGCCAGATAATTGCTAAAAGCAGCAAAACCCACCTCCATTATATCCAAAGTATAATATTTCTAGCCTACTGTGCTATCTAAATGGTATTGAAGCAGGAGACAGACGGGCTCCAACCGAGGCATTTACAACTGGACTCCCTGTTTGCCCTTCCTGAAGCAGGAGATAGAGCAGCTCCAGGTTAGGCATTTATAACCAGCTTGCTGTTTGCTCTCCAGAATGGAGGTAACAGGGTAGCCAGGCTTTGCCTCCTGTGGACAGTGTACGATAATGGTCATGGCAGGAACAGATGGGCTAAACCTGGTCTGAGTAGAAGATCAGGAGGTCACATATTTCCCATCCTTGGGGCAAGGGAGACACTGCACATGTGCAGAAAGGCTCTGTGGGGGTCAAAAGGGAGAGGGCACCAACCCATAATATGTGATGCTAATATGTGACCCCAGAGGCCTCTGGGCCAGAATCTATCTTGGAAAAAGTTGGACAGTTTTATCATTTGAGAGAGGCAACAGAATATCCTTAAAAACAAGAGCTAGACCCAGACTCCCTGCGTTCAATTTCTGGCCCTTCCACTTTTTACCTTGATGCACATAAGTGATTTATTTATCATCTCTCTGTTTTCATTTTCTAATCTTTAAAATGGGAAGAATAACAAATTTCTTTAAAATATAATTGTGAGGATTGAGTTCATAGATACAAACTGCTTAGAACCACTTCTGACACATAGCACAAGTTTAATGAGTTTGCGGCATATTATCTTCTTATCTTCAGCCTCAGGATGTTTTCAAAATACCTCACACCTCTTTTTCCCCCTGAGGCAAAAAAAAAAAAAGGGCCATGTTCTTCTAAGAAGCTTGTTGAAGAGAGTTGGTTTTCTTGGTTGCAAACAAGAGAAAGTGACCCATTATTAGAAGGATATCAGAGGCAGGGATTAAAAACCTGAGAAATGAGCAGAAACCAAGAGAACCAGCTATTGGGGACCGCAGAAAAGGTGACAAAAGCCACTTACGTCCCAGCTATAGGACCTATAGTGATCACCTCTATATGTGACCTCTATATGTCACAATATTGTATGACCTCCTATATTCCCCAAGTCCCTGCACCCGTTACTCAGGAATCAGAATTCTTGGAAAAAGAATGAGGTTGGCCAAGTGCAGGCCATGCGCTGACCCCCTCACTGTCAGAGATGGAATCTCACTCTTTCAACTTCTGCAGCGGAGAACAGTGAGGGCTTCCCTAAGGGAATCGCCAGTGTTAGACAACCAAAAGTTGACAAAGGTGAGAGCCCTAGTGAGAGCCACTAATTTCTAAGCAATTCTCCCTCAGACAACAGAGGGAGTCCCACCAAGAGATCCAGAGAGTCCAAAACCTGGCAGTCCAGTGGTTAAGAATATGCACTTCCATTGCAGGGACACGGATTTGATCCCTGGTTGGGGAAATAAGATCCCATATGCTGGGTGGTGCAGTCAGAAAAACAGATAAATAAAAACAAATTTAAGTAAACATCTTTAAAAAACTGAAGAACCCATGCAGCAACATGGATAGACCTAGAGATTATCATGCTAAGCCAAGTAATTAGGAGAAAAACAAATACCATATGATACCATTTATATGTGGAATCTGAAATACAATACAAATGAACTTATCTACGAGGCAGAAACAGAGTCACAGGGAGGATAGACTTATGGTTGCCAAAAGTTGGGAGGAGAAGGACGGATTGGGAGTTGGGGGGTTAGCAGATGCGAACTAGCATGTACAGGATGAATAAACAACAAGGTCCTACTGTACAGCACAGGGAACTATATTTAACATCTTGTGATCAGTGGAAACAGTGTCAGACTTTTATTTTTGGGGGTTCCAAAATCACTGCAGATGGTGATGACATCCATGAAATTAAAAGACGCTTATTCCTTGGAAGGAAAGTTATGACCAACCTAGATAGCATATTAAAAAGCAGAGACATTACTTTGCCAACAAAGGTCTGTTGAATCAAGGCTATGGTTTTTCCAGTGGTCATGTATGGATGTGAGAGTTGGACTGTGAAGAAAGCTGAGCACCGAAAAATTGATGCTTTTGAACTGTGGTGTTGGAGAAGACTCTTGAGAGTCCCTTGGACTGCAAGGAGATCCAACCAGTCCATCCTGAAAGGAGATCAGTCCTGGGTGTTCATTGGAAGGACTGATGCTGAAGATGAAACTCCAATACTTTGGCCACCTGATGAGAAGAGCTGACTCATTGGAAAAGACCCTGATGCCGGGAGGGATTGGGGGCAGGAGGAGAAGGGGACAACAGAGGATGAGATGGCTGGATGGCATCACCGACTCGATGGACGTGTGTTTGAATAAACTCCAAGAGTTTGTGATGGACAGGGAGGCCTGGCATGCTGCGACTCATGGTGTCGCAAAGAGTCGGACACGACTGAGCAACTGAACTGAACTGAACTGATAAGTCAGAATTGAAAAGAATATGCAAAAGAACATATAAATGCGTACTGGGGTATTCCCAGGTGGCTCGGTGGTAAAGAATCCACCTGCCAAGCAGGAGGTACAGGTTTGATCCCTGGATTGGGAAGATTCCCCTGGAGAAGGAATCAGTAACCTGCTCCAATATTCTTGCCTGGGAAATCCCATGGACAGAGAGCCTGGTGGGCTACAGTCCATGGTGTTGCAAAAGAGTTGGACATGACTAGCAATTAAACACCACCACTAACAACAAATGTATAATGGAGTCACCTTGTTGTACATCATTATAATCAACTAGACTTCAATAGAATTAAAAATAATAATAATAAAAACTCAAGAACCCATCTAGGTTATTTGATGGAAGCCAAAGCAAACACTGTTTGTAGACAGCTCGAAAGGGCTGTTATTCTCATTCTCCCCTCCCTTCCTACTTCTTCCCAATTACCAGGCTCAAAGAATTACTGAAATTAAATATAGCAATTGAAGCTGCCTATTGTGTCCTGGTGTGTAATACATCACAGTGACGCCTTCAGACTCAGCCATCCATCTGAATCCCCTCTGGTGTGTGTTTCGCACAATGGTTATTGTTGTGAAAAGAGACCCAGGAATGAGCTCTTGCATTATTCACTTCATTTATTTTGATACAATATTTGGAGCTACTTCATTAAATTTGCTTAGAGTGTCCTGTCATTTTCTCCTCTGCCAGTGTCTGTTTCACGCAGATAATATAACACAGAGAGAGTGAAAAAAGTTTCCTTGGAAGGGAATAGAAATTATTTAATGTGATTTATAGATCGGCATGAACGTTTTTCTTTCTTCCCCTCAAAGGCTCCAAAGAGCATGAAACATTTCATTAGTGAACATATCGGTGATTTGGCTTATAAATGGCTGAGCCAGTTAAGCTGTTGTTCTTCAAGATGAAGAGAGACCCTGTTTTGGCACTGTTTTCTCTTTTTTTTTTTTTGGAGGGGAAGGTTTCTCCAGGTGAAGCTGACTCTGACAGCAGAGATGCCAAACAAGCATAGTGTGTGTGCAGTTTTAACTTTTATCCATGTGAGAGACAGAAATCTTCAAGGTCTAGGCTAACTTGCTGATCAGTCTAAAGAAACAGAATCTGAGTGGCCAACTCATTCAGAAAGTGTTGCTTTTCTACAGTTAATGACTGTCAACTGTTGCTAAGAGATGATAGGTGAACAGGGTTTTAAGAAACTTGTTGAGGTCAATTGGATTTAAAGGTCCCTTGCCCCAGTTTCACAGTGGGAACCCTGAGACCCCTGGTCAAACAACAAGACTGATTTAAGAAGATGAGTCGAAATGACAGAATGTCAGAATTCCTAACCCAATGCTCATCCCGTTAGGCACACTGGCTCCAAAATTATCCAGAGATGAATATACAGAAAAGGAAGACGATACAAATAAGAAACCAGTGTGTGCTTATTTTTACTTCTCCAGCTTTCAGGAGAGGGAAAAACTTCCATAAGAATATAGTTGTGTAGCTGCAGTGGGGTAAGTGCTCACTGCCTTACCACTGCAGGACTATCCCATGTCCACTCTGATTGGTCAGGGTTCGCACGACTCATTAAATACTTTGAATACAGTCACAGCATCTATCGAGAGGATCAGTTTAAAAAGGAAGGCATAGTGAAAAGATGCTCAATATCACCAATCATTAGAGAAATGCAAATCAAAACTACAGTGAGGTGTCATTTACAGTGGTCAGAATGGTCATCATCAAAATGTCTACAAATTACCAGTGCTGGAGAGGGTGTAGAAAATTGGGAACCCTCCTACACTGTTGGTGGGAATGTAGGTTGGTGAGGCCACTATGGAGAACAGTATGGAGGCTCCTTAAAAAACTAAAAATAAAATTACCATAGAATCCAACAATCCCACTCCTGGACATATACCCAAACATGACCGTAATTCAAAAAAATACACGCCCTGCCAATGTTTACAGCAGCATCATTCACAATAGTCGAGACATGGAAAGAACCTAAATGTCTATCGATAGATGAATGAATAAAGATGTGCTAAATATAAATACTGGAATACTAAAAATGAATGAAATAATGCCATTTGCAGCAACATGGATGCAACTAGAGATGATCATACTAAGTGAACTAAGTCAGAGAAAGACAAATATCTTATTTCACTTATATGTGGAATCTAAAATATGGCACAAATGAACTTATCTATGAAATAGAATAATGGACATAGAGAACAGACCTGTAGTTGCCAAGGGGGCAGGGGAGGAGAGGGATGGACTGGGGGTTTAAGGTTAGTAGATGCAAACTATTATATACAGAATGGATAAACAGCAAGGTCCTACTGCATAGCACAGGGAACTATATCCAATCTCCTGGGATAAACCATAATGGAAGAGGATACTATTTTGAAAAGAATGTATAATATAGGTGTGTAACTGAGTCACTTTGCTCTACAGCAGAAATTAACACAACATTGTAAATCAACTATACTTCAATTAAAAAATAAATGTAAAAGAAGGCATCTTACAATGTCTTATGTAGGATTTAACTTTTTCACATTTATATAATACCTTGCTGTACTATTTACTCCAAAATGATTTGAAGTTTAGTGAGAAATTGAGGAAAAGAAACATACACAATTATTCCTTAAGAAAAGAAGTTACAGGCAGTTTATCTAATGCAGGTAAAACTGGAATTAAGCAATATATACATATCTAGATGTTCACATTTTTCAGTTCAGTTCCCATTAATAAGAACATTAAATAAAGAGATTCTTTGGTCACATAAAAAGAGCTGATTTTTTGCTATCCTTTCTCCCTAAGAATCAATGTTGTCTTTTATGGCAATTTATTGCCTTTTCTTTGGCAATGTCTGCTCATAATTTAATAGATGTAGAGAGACTTCCTTGGTGGTCCAGTGGTTAAAAATCTGCCTTGCGATGCAGGGGATGTGGATTTGATTTCTTGTTGGGGAACTAAGACCCCACATGCCTCGGAACAACCAAGGCCACTCGCAACAATGGCCCACATACCACAGCTAGAGAGTCCATGCGCATGCAACAAAAGATGCTGCATGCCACAACCAAATAAATAGGTAAATAGAAGGTGTAGAAATCAGAAAAGGAGGAAATCAAAGGAATATGAGATCTCTGTTTATTGTGGCACTATATTTAATGTGTTCAAATGTTTTTCTACGAAGCTTGCAAAACACATTTTTCTAAATTGGGAATTGTTATGCCCGATGTCTGAATCCCTGAGCGGGAAGAGAGAAGGCTTCCAAGACAATGCAACTCGCAAAAAAGGGAAGTTTATTGCTGACTCGAGTCAGGGCTCCTGCCACGTCCAACGCAGTGGTGCGGGGTCAGAGAGCGCTGAGCCCAGGCTGTTACCCAAATTTATAGGGTGTGCATAAGCAGTTGGTAGCTGGCTTAAGCTGATTGGTTACATGTTTGCAAAGTAATCTTATTGGCCCAAACCCTCGCGGGCTTTTTTTCAAACTTGGGCTTTCGCGGGCTTTTCAGCTTTCCCCTGATAGGTTCCCTTTTTCTTGCTAGGCGCATGTTGATTGGCTGGCTCCAGGTGGCCTGGTAATCACGTTACCCTGGAAAACCAGGCCTCCTCCTAATCTAGGCTGCCTGTCATGGCGCAGCCTCACAAGAATGCCTGCATGAAGTGTATCAACTTGCAACAGTTAAGTTTTAGATAGCAAAACTTGGCATTATTAATATTGTTTATTTTTAAAAATTGCCTTTTGAAAGGCATTGCATTATATCCAAAAAATTACAAAGTAAAAAAAATGATAAAACAGGACATCATGGTCACATGTTGATTTACAGTTTTAGTATCACTCTTTCTCTGGTGACAGCGTCTCAAATTTGCTTTAAGGAAGCTGAAAGTGCAAGTGTTAGCTGCTCAGTCATTTCCGATTCCTTGCGACCTCATGGACTGTGACCCGTCAGGATCTTCTTCCCATGGAATTCTCCTGGCAAGAATACTGGAGTGGGTAGCCATTCCCTTCTTCTGACCCAGGGTTGGATACTGGGTCTCCGCATTGCACTGAGATTCTTTACCAGCTGAGCCCAATTGGATGCAGTCTGGTGAAGCTGTCAGTCAAGCTGCCTGGACCGCCTCCATTCAAAGGATATCCACCCAGGTGCCCTCCGTTTCTGCATTATACTGATGTTCTGAGCCCTTGGTCCTTTCCTGTCCATTTTAAGTATAGGTTTCAGCCTGATTTCCTTTTTTAAAGAAATCTATTATTATCTTTTTTATTTTTATTAATTTAATTTATTTTATATTGTGGTATAGTTGATTTACAATGCTGTGTTAAAGTGTACAACAAAGTCATTTAGTTATACATATACATGTATCCATTCTTTTTCAGATTGTATTCCCATATAGGTTATTACAGATGTGAAATGGAATATCTCCAGCCATATCAATAAACAAGGATGTAACAGTCATCAGTGACGTCAAGCCTCCAAATGTGACTGAAGGCTCCCAAAAGGGGACACAATGCCTGAGATCCAGCAGCGATTGCTGAAGAGCTCCGGGGTGGGGGTGGGGGCGGGGGGCGCTGAGAAGTTAAAATAAAAACAAAAAACAGGATTCGGCCCCAGATAGCTGAGGTGCATATGAAAGGAATGAATTCAGTGAGCCCAGAGACTTGTATCTTCCCCTAAACAGAAGAGTGCTAAATTCCTTACTTAGGAAGTAGTAGGTTTTCTTACTACTTAACAATAGTCTTTGATGTTCAGACTGCCTACCCTCCTTTGTTGCAAGCCAATATAGAGCATGACTCCCCCTCCTGCCTCCTTGGAGCAGTTTTCTCAGAGCTACTTGAGATGTTCTCTTCAGGACTTCAGGTCCTAAATATTCCCACCAAATAAAATAACTCTCTACGTTTAGGCTGTGACTAATTTTTCAGTCGACACAGACTATTGGATAGAGTACTCTGTGCTCTAGAGTAGGTCCCTGTTGATTATTTTATTTATAGTAATGTGCATCTGTTAATCCTAAACTCCTAATTTATCCCTCCCCCCAATTTTCTGTTACCTTCTAATAAAGGCTATTTCTCTTTAAATTAGTCAAAATCATAAAAGATAGGTATCTTTGTATGTATAACTGAACCACTTTGCCTTACACCTGAAACTAACATAACATTGTAAATCAACTATTCACCCAATAAGGGGCTTCCCAGGTGGCTCAGTGGTAAAGAATCTGCCTCCCAACGCAGGAGATGCAGGAGATACAGGAGACGCAAATTTAATCCCCAGCCGGGGGTGGGGCGGGGGCGGGGGAAGACCCCCTGGAGGAGGAAATGGCAACCCACTCTGATAGTCTTGCCTGGAAAATCCCACGGACAGAGGAGCCTGATGGGCTACAGTCCTTGGGGTCACAAGAGTCAGACATGACTTAGCAACTGAGCGCACACACATACTCCAATAGAAAAAAAAAAAAAGCTGACCTGAGGGGGAAAAATTAGTCAAAATCATTTTCTGTTACTCACAACAAAAGAATGCTAGATTCTAACAGGAAAGAGTCAGTTTTGATTCTTCCATGCCAGACCTGTGTTTGTGGCCACTTTTACATTATAATCAGACATTATGGCCTGTCTCAGAGAGTCCTGCCCTCTGCCTGTGTGCTTGCAGTGCTAAGTGACTCAGTAATGTCCAACTCTTTGCGACCCTATGGAATGTAGCCCGCCAGGCTTCTCTGTCCATGGGGATTCTCCAGGCAAGAATACTGGAGTGGGTTGCCGTGCCTTCCTCCAGGGGATCTTCCTGACCCAGGGATCAAACCCAGGTCTCCTGCATTGCAGGCGAGTTCTTTACTGTCTGAGCCACTCAGGCTGAAGCCTTTTTTCAGAATCCTGTCCACCTGTAGATGGCAGAAAGGAAGAAATTAATACATTCCCCTGCCCGAAGCTTGCCATTCTAGGTGGTACTGGCAAGACTAAATGACCTTTTTACTTTGCTTCCTCACCTCCTTCTATCTCTGATTCATAAAGGAATCTGGCATCCAGACCCCCACAAGAGGGTTATTTTGAGACATTAGTTTGCTGTATTCTTGGTCAGCTGTCTTTCCAAATAAAGTCATACTCCTTGCCTCAACACCTGGTCTCTCAGATTCATTGGTCTCTCATGGGGCAAGCAGAATGAGCTTAGACTCAGTAACAAATGAACCCCAAATGATGAGTCCTCTAATCTACTAGCGATGATATAAATCAATCCATGATGTTGTAACAAGGAGTCACACTCTACAGATGGAATTAGCTCTGTGTATGGATGCCTCCCTGAAGCAAATCTTCCTGAAAATACAGCCTGGAGACAAGTTATGGATGAGATTAAAATGCCTCTTGATTTCTCATCAGGAAGCATCAACTAGGGAGAAATTCTGTAACTGTGAGACTCTTAAGATGTTATAAAAAGCCTGTTGAAAATAAAATATTTACTGTGGCCAGTGTGAACCTCAAGAGAAGATCTTTTTTGCATCCTGCAGGATCTTTCACTGACATGCACGGATTCTCTAGTTGCAACGCAAGGGCTCCAGAGCAGACAAGCTCAGTAGTTGCCATGCACAGGCTTAGTTGCTCTGGGGCATATGGGATCATAATTCCCGGACCAGGGGTGGAACCTGTGTTCCCTGCATTGCGAGGCAGATTCTTCATCACTGGACCACCTGGAAAGTTCCAGGAAAGAGTTTTATCTGCTCCAGAGAAAGCATCTTACCGATCAATGCTTTATCCTGAGATACCCAGAAAGACATAACATATCCTAGTTATGCTGAAAAACTCTAGCCATTAGCCCTTAATAAAAGAACTAGCATGTGTGGGGCCATTCTTCCTGTCCCCTTTTCATGGAATGGGGAGAAATGTGTTCAACTCTGGCACTTTCAAAGAGCTCCTGGCACTGCAACCCTAGCATAACATTTTGCAGCAACATACATTTCCAGGGTGACAGCGTGGAAAGCTTCCTAACCACCAGCAGCCAGACCACTTTTTCATCCTACGTGCTCCGTGGACCGCTCCTGTGTCAGAAGAGATCCTACCTGAGTTATGGCAGGGCTGGTAAGTTTCCTGTGCTCAGAAAGGCCACATGATTATTGGTTGTTAGAGGCTGGTTGTCCAAGCTGTGTGCAGAGCCTTGTGGGGAGGGAGGGTGGGGGCTGGACATTAGGGATGGAGCTCTTTATTATTTGCTGATTTGAATGGGTGGTGGGTCCTGCCCAGAGATGATAATTGGGAGCAACAGGGCCTCTCCCAGAGCATCTGATTATTAATTCTGTCCAGCAGTCAGACCCACATGTGTCTCTGCCCTTCTTCTGCTGCATGCTGAGCTAGATGGTGGGATGCTGCCCCCTCACCGGCAGTTAAACTCCCCAACATCTGAGATCTGGAAGGAGGCTGCGGTTTATGGGAATCGAGGAATCACTCTCCCTGATAAGATGAATGCAGAGAGTTGGGGGCTTGAGGGGGATCACCCAGGGCCAGGTCAGCCAGATCTGAGACCCTGGGGGACTTGCTTCCAGCAGAGGGAAACCCAAACACCACAGCTTTGAGGCCCACACCACACAGCCATGAGGGGGCCGAGGAGACATCTGTGGCCCTGGAGGGTCAGAAGAGGGAGCTTAGGCTTTTTATGGTTCCCCCACCTCAACCCGGCCCTTGGTTCCAAGAAATAGATCCGTAGGAATCAAGGTTTCTACTGTGATCACAAGGTCCCTATTCACCCTGCAAACTCAGATGCAACCAGGGGCCAGTTGAATAGTCCCAGTGGCAGTGGAGACAGTGGGAACCTGGCCAGACACTCCCGGGGAAAGCAGCCTGTGCTGCCCAGCATCAGCCAGCCATTGATGCCATGAGAGATGTGAGTCTGGTGTCACCAGATTTCCTGATATTTGGAGGGTGATGATAGAGAGTGGAAAAGAATTTAACGTAAACCCTCCAACATTTTGTGAGTGGCTCAATGTTAAAAAAGCATTCCAAGGGGACTTCCCTGGTGATCCAACGCAGGGGGCCTGGGCTCAACCCCTGGTCTGGGAACTAGTTCCCACACATAGCAACTAAAAGTTTGCACAACTAAAGATCCTGCATGTGCAATGAAGATTGAAGCTCTTGCACGGTGCAGCTAAGACCAAGTGCAGCCAAATAAATAAATATATAAACATTAAAAAAAAAAAAATTACACCAAGTCAGCCTGTGGCCCAGGCTGTGAACTCTACCTTCCAGTGAAACTTCTTGATGGTAATAATGATAGATAACATTAGTGTGACACCAACTGCATGACCAGTCCTGGTGCAGAGAGCTTCATATACCTTATGTCGCTTAGTTTTCTGGCAACATCAGAAATTGGTGCTTATCCATTCATTCATTCATTTTTTTTGTATTTGTATTCATGGTCTTATTTACCATTAATCTTTCTTTGGTTAAATGTTGAGATTTAAACTGATAAACTACTTCTTAAAATTGATGTACAATAATATATAGTACAATTACAGATGTACAAGGATTTCCAAAGAAAGGCAATGCCAAAGAATGCTCAAACTACTGCACAATTGCAATCATCTCACATGCTAGTAAAGTAATGCTCAAAATTCCCCAAGCCAGGCTTCAACACTACGTGAACCATGAACTTCCAGACATTCAAGCTGGATTTAGAAAAGGCAGAGGAACCAGAGATCAAATTGCCATCTGCTGAATCATCAAAAAAGCAAGAGAATTCCAGAAAAACATCTACTTCTGCTTTATTGACTACGTCAAAGCCTTTGACTGTGTGGACCACAACAAGCTGTGGAAAGTTCTGAAAGAGATGGGAATACCAGACCACCTGACCTGCCTCTTGAGAAATATGTATGCAGGTCAGGAATCTGTCAGAAATCTGTGTGCAGCAACAGTTAGAACTGGACATGGAACAACAGACTGATTCCAAATTGGAAAAGGAGAATGTCAAGGCTGTATATTATCACCCTGCTTATTTAACTTATAGGCAGAGTACATCATGAGAAACTCTGGGCTAGATGAAGCACAAGCTGGAATCAAGATTGTTGAGAGAAATATCAATAAACTCAGATATGCAGATGACACCACCCTTATGGCAGAAAGTGAAGAAGAACTAAAGAGCCTCTTGATGAAAGTGAAAGAGGAGACTGAAAAAGTTGGCTTAAAACTCAACATTCAGAAAATGAAGATTATGGCATCTGGTCCCATCACTTCATGGCAAATAGATGATGAAACAATGGAAACAGTGAGAGACTTCATTTTGGGGGGCTCCAAAATCACTGCAGATGGTGACTGCAGCCATGAAATTAAAAGATGCTTGCTGCTTGGAAGAAAAGTTATGATCAACCTAGACAGCATATTAAAAAGCAGAGATATTACTTTGCTAACAAAGATCCATCTAGTCAAAGCTTTATTTTTTCCAGTGGTCATGTATGGATGTGAGAGTTAGACTATAAAGAAAGGTGAGTGCCGAAGTACTGATGCTTTTGAACTGTGGTGTTGGAGAAGACTCTTGAGGGTCCCTTAAACTGCAAGAAGATCCAACCAGTCCATCCGAAAGGAGATCAGTCCTGAATATTTATTGGAAGGACTGATGCTCCAATACTTTGGCCACCTGATGAGAAGAGTTGACTCACTGGAAAAGACCCTGATGCTGGGAAAGATTGAAGGTATGAGGAGAAGGGGATGACGGAGGATGAGACGGCTGGATGGCCATCAGTGGACTCAATGGACATGAGTTTGGGTAAACACCGGGAGTTGGCAATGGACAGGGAGGCCTGGCATTCTACAGTCCATGGGGTCACAAAGAGTTGAACACGACTGAGCGACTGAACTCAACTGAAGGATTCATTCATTTTTCACCTCTCTCTGGAGCGACCCTGCTGGCAGGTAGCCTTAACAGCGTGGGGTCCGGCACAGCAGGCGGAGGTGGGGCAAACAGTTAGCAAAGAAAGCCATCAATGGACAAGGTCATTTCAGACACTGACGGGCGCCATACAGAAGATAAAACTAGGTGATACACGCAGAAAAAGAGCGGTCTTCACTCGATGCAACTAGAGAAGAGCCTGCACAGCAATAATGACTCAGCACAGACAATAAATAAAATTTAATAACAAAACTGGGTGATAGAGTGAAGTCCTCTTCAGACAGCTCTTTGGAGAATGTGAACAATGAGGTCTCTGCACAGGATGTGACATTTGAGTCAGCCATCTGAGCAAGGGGGGAGGGCTTACCACAGGAGAGAGGATGGCAGGGGTCAAGGGGCAGCGTGCCCGAGGGACAGGAGGGGCAGGGCCATCCTGGAGGCTTCCCTGATGGCTCAGCTAATAAAGAATCTGCACACAGTGCGGGAGACCTGAGTTCGATCCCTGAGTAAGGAAGATCTCCTGGAGAAGGGAATGACTGTCCATTCCAGTGTTTTTGCCTGAAGCATCCCATGGGCAGGGCAGCCTGGTGTGCTACACTCCATGGGATCACAAAGAGTTGGACACAACTAGCAACTGACACTTTTTCACTTTCTGTGGCTGTGATGGGAGGTAAGATTTTTCTTCTCAATGCAATGAGAAGCTCTTAGCTGGGCCATCATCTTGTTTGCAACTTGTATTAATACAAGATGCCTCTGAGTGCTGTGTGCAGCATGGGCTGGAGAGCGGTGAGTCAGGATGGACCCACTAAGATGAAGAGGCATTTCCCATTTCACCTCTTCACTCCCTTACAGATGAAGAATGTAAGCAGTGCTTCTGGAATGCGCTGGTCTCCATGAAAGTTACAAAGTGAACTTACATCTCTAGAGGAAGACAAAGCACTCCCCTGAGAGGACCAGCTAACACGTGTGTGTCACCAGCTGCGACTCATGGAGGCCAGTTGGGGAGACCCTGTGTGTGTGTGTGCAGAAGCAGATTCCTACTCTTTCACCCAAAGTCTGAAGTTCAAATATGAGCCATCTGTCTTCCCCTGATCTGAACATCACGGACCAACACACTCCAATTCCCCAGTTTGTCATTAACTGACTGAAAAAATGTCACATCTCTCAAAAACAGAACTGACCTTTGAGTGGATTTCCTGGCTGTTAGTGGGAGAGACGGGCTGCGAAAAACAACTTGTCTCTCAGGATCTGCAGGGTTCCCTATCAAAGCAGCTGCAAGCAGCCAGCCAGGGCTGGGAGCAGGGGCAGACTTTGGGGCTGACTGCACATCTTTCTTGATGCAAAGCTGATAGCCTGATTGATGGTCAATTGTTGTGATGAGGGGGCTTCCTAACCTAGAAAAGTCCTCAAACACCAATTATCCTTCCCTCCATTATGGTAGCTGGATGCCAAAACTCCCTGCAATCCCTACATTGCCCTAAGTTAAGATGCTTTAGATCCTAGGCATATGCAAACATGTTCCCAGGGAGGAGTGATTTTAATCCATTATTTTTGACACAATTCAGTAAAATTGGCTGTCATTATTTAGCTAGACTTGGAGAGATGGCACAGCAGACTGGAAAGTTTTTAGTAAAGATAGGGGAAAATAGCAGGAAGAGAATGGCTTCGTTGAGGTCCCCAGTTGCAGATAAGCATATAAATTTCTGGAAATAATGACAGAGATTTGCTGAAAACTAATGATTCAGAAGAACCCCAAAGTAAAGTAGAGACAATTAAATTGAGCAAATTCATCAACACTTGTTCAGTAAGAGAAATATGAAGATGTGTGTGTTGGTTTTCTGAGATTGTGCTATGCAGTTTTCCAGCATGGTAATGAATCAGCAAGAGTAATTTTGAAAGGAACATCCCTGATGGTCCAGTAGCTAAGACTCTGTGCTTCCAATGCAGGGGACCACAGTTCAGTCCCTGATCAGGAAACAAGCTCCCACATGCTGCAACTATTTGCATGCTGCAACTAAAGAACGCACATACCACAACAAAGATTGAAGATCCCTCATATTGCAACTAAGACCCAGCACAGCCAAATAAATATTTTTTTTAAAAAAAGAATAATTTTGAAGAATTAAAAGTGGGGACTCAAGGTTATTTGTAAAGCACATTCCTGGAAGCATTATTCACAATATTTAAAAGGTAGAGACAATCGAAGTGTCCCTCTAGAGATGAGTAGTTAAGCAAAATGTGGTGTCTATCTACAATGGAACGTTATTCGGCCATTAAAAGGAATGAGAATTTGATATCATGCTACTACACAGGTGAACCTTGAAAATACTGTGCTTGGTAGCACAAATGATATGAAGGACAAACACTGCATCATTCCACTTATACAAGGTACTAGAATTCAAATTCACAGAGACAGAAAGTAGAATACATTGATACAGCCCCTACAGAGATTCCCTAAAAACTAGGAATAAAACCAACATATGTATAACCTAGGGAGCACAGTGCAGTACTCTGTGACCACCTAGAGGGGTGGGATGGGGTAAGGGGTGGAGGGGGAGGTCTAAGAAGGAAGGGACATAAGTATACTTATGGCTGATTCACGTTGCTGTATGGCAGAAGCCAACACAATATTGTAAAGCAATTATCCTCTAATCAAAAATAAGTTAAAGAAAAAAGTTACTAGAGGGGGACTTCCCTGGTGGTCCAGTGGTTAAGAATCCACCTGCCAATGCAGGGAACACGAGTTCAATCCCTGGTCTGGGAACTAAGATTTCAGGTGCTGCTGGGCAACTAAGCCCTTGTGCCGTGGGTTGTTGTTTAAAAGAGTCACTCCTGCTCCTCCCCTGAGGTCCAGTTTCTCATGGAGAACCATGCGGTCAGGCATCACCACTGACTTGCTTTAGGCAATGGGATGTGAATAGACGTGCCTTTCACTATTTCCCAGACAGAGCATCAATGACTGATCCCCACTCTTCTTCTTTTTCTTTCGCCACAAGATTGGAAACCTTGTGAATGGGAGCCATTCTGTCATGGTAGACATATAATATGAGCCTGAAATGAATCTCAGGGTTTGTAGGTCTCTGAATCTGGGGGTTGTTTGTTATTGGAAAATAATCAGCCTCAGCTGGCCAGTCATGGACTTACCTTGCAGGCTCCCATTTATATGTATTAGGTAACAGAGGACCTGCCCACTGTCACAGAACTGGTCATTGGCAGAGCCTGACCAGGCAGAGCCTGATCTTGGAGGGGTTGACTCCCCCAGACTTACTGTTTGATCCTCACAATCAACCTCCTCTCTCTCAGTCCATTTATTCCAACAGATGACTTCTCTTCAGGTGGATCCAAACACTCACGTTCTATTTCTCTTTACATAGTCCCCAGTTTCTGAGAAAGCTCTCTTGCATAACCTCAGGTGTTTTGTTTTTATTTTTTTTTTCCTGTGGAATCCAGCCTGGGTGCTGCCTTTAGACCAGCAAGACCCCCAGGGGTTCTCATCAGAGCTGGGTCTAACAAGGGAAGCTTTTGCACAGAGTGTCGACTAATTTTCTTCCCTCCCGAGGTGGGAGGCATGTAGGTCAGAATAACGTACCCTACCCTACTCCGCTAAAGACAAATGATGCTTCTTTGGTTCCCCCAAAGGACAAATGAGTCCCCAGTCCATATGTAATATCTCTGCAGGAGCGCTCTGTCCCAGAGATATAACACAGCACAGAGCATACTTTCTTATCATGCTGGCGGAAAGCCAACTCCTGCTTTAACAGTAAACTCTCCTGACATCTCCAACAGAGATAATTACGGTGCTTAAGGGAACTTTTGGCCTTGCTAAAAATACTTAGCAACGGTTTGCATGGCAAGGAAGGCACTTACAGGTGATCCAGGGAAGACTCTGGAGCTGGCGTTTGCTAATTCGTCAGGGAACTCCCCTGGCTGCCTGTCCGCCTCCCCATCTGAAGTGCTTCCATTCCTCCTGCATCATCCTCCTCCTTGACCTCACACTTCTGCTTCTGACACTAGCGAGCTTAGGTGAACTCCATCCTACCCAACAGTGAGGGGAAAGCAAGGAGATAAAGCTGTTTAGTTCAGGGACTCTGGCAGATGCTGCTAAGGGTTCACCAAACCCAATTTCCTTTCCACTTGAGAACACAGCTAAACTAAATTTCTCAGGGTTCCTTGTGGTGGAAGAAAGCAAATGCCTGAGGCATGGTCAATAGAAATATGGGAGAAAATGATACCTGCCAATTAAAGCATGGAGCAAAGAAAGCCTGCGGGTATGATCTCCGTCTTTCCCCCATCTACCAGCTAAATGGTGAAGCCCTAGAGGGGGGCAGAGCCACAAGATGGAAAGAATTTGGATTCCTGAGTCACCATGTGGAAGATGCCTACTATACACACATGCCCAAAACTGTTAAATGAACAAGGAACAAACTGTGTTAGCCACTGTTTATGTCAGATAACCCATCCTGACTAACACAGAATTCCTGACCCAGTGTTCCTGGTACTCAAATTCTGTTGTTCAGTCACTAAGTCATGTCCGACTCTATTCCCAAATTCAACTGGGTCTTCCAGGAATCCCTGGAAGAGCCCATGTTAGAATACTACACTCTAAGCTGAGCTGCTGCTGCTGCTAAGTCACTTCAGTCATGTCCGACTCTGTGTGACCCCATAAATGGCAGCCCACCAGGCTCCCCCATCCTTGGGATTCTCCAGGCAAGAACACTGGAGTGGGTTGCCATTTCCTTCTCCAATGCATGAAAGTGGAAAGTGAAAGTGAAGTCGCTCAGTCGTGTCTGACTCTTAGCGACCTCATGGACTGCAGCCTACCAGGCTCCTCTGTCCATGGGATTTTCCAGGCAAGAGTACTGGAGTGGGGTGCCATTGCCTTCTCCACTAAGCTGAGCTAGCTATCCACAATGTACTTCACTCATTATCGTCCTTATACATGTCTTCCACTTGCTAATTCTATCCTGTATCCTTTTGCTATAATAAAACATAATCATGAGTATGTCCCTTGGACAGCAAGGAGATCAAACCAGTCAATCCTAAAGGAAATCAACCCTGAATATTCACTGGAAGGAGTGATGCTGAAGCTGAAGCTCCAATACTTTGGCCACCTGAGGCGAAGAGCTGACTTATTGGAAAAGACCCTGATGTTGGGAAAGACTGAGGGCAGGAGGAAAAGGGGACGGCAGAGGATGAGACGGTTAGATAGCATCACCAACACAATGGACATGAGTTCAAGCAAACTTGAGATAGTGAAGGATAGAGGAGCCTGGTGTGCTGCAGTCCATGCGGTTGCAAAGAGTAGGACACAATTTAGCGACTGAACAACAGCAATGAGTATAATAGCTTTGCTGAGCTCTGGGAGTGCTAATGAGTCATGAACTCGAAGGTGGGATTAAAGAACTCCCCAGTTGTAGGGAGGCAAAGGTATTCTAATTTAAAAATTTGGTATGGGAAAATACAGAGACTTGAAAATGCCATTTGTGAACAGGCATGGAAAAAAATTACTCTCAAACATATGGGAAAAGGTTCAACTTGACTCCATAGTATCATAAGTATAGACTAGAAGCAGATTGAAATATTATGTTTTTAACCTAGCAGCTTGGCACAGATCCCAAAGCCTGGCAACACGCTGTGCTGGTAAAGCTGAGGGAGAGCAGACGCTCCTATGTAGATGGTGGAAACGTAAGCTGATACAAGCTCCATATGGATTAATTTGGCAGTGTTCATCAAATCAGAAATACACATACCTTTGACCCATCTACTCTTCGGCTGTGAATGTATCCCACCCATATATATGAAATGCAGGAAGACATGTCCATAAGAGGATTCACTGTTGCATTTTTGTAGTGAGAGCAAAAGATTGAGAACAACCCACATGTCCATCATCAAGGAACTGGTTGGATAAATTGCATTATATCCAACAGAATACATAATCGAAAAGAATGCATCTGAAAAAAAAAAAAAGGAAAGACGAAAATGTGTACTGATGTAGACAGAGACACAGTTCAGTGAGGGAAAAAATAAGGTTACAGAATAGTACGCATAGCACTACAACTAGCTATATAAAAAAATGGGGAAAATATGAATGTATTTTGTATTTGCTTCTGCTTGCATGAAGATGCTCTGTAATAAAACACAAGTAATTAAAATAATGACCTTTTGGGGATAAAAGGAGGAAGGGCAATGGGGATATTATTTTTGAACCATGTAAATGTGTTGCTTATTTAAGGGGCTAGATTTGGGGGTGGGGAGCTTGCCACACAGCATGTGGGATCTTAGTTCCTTGACCAGAGATCAAATCTGTGTCCCCTGAAGTGGAAGCACAGTCTTAACTATTGGACAACCATGGAAGTCCCTAAGGGGTTAGATTTTTAAAAACAAAACAAAAATACTGCTTTCTAAATCCCAGTATAGTTTGAATGCTTCTAAAAGATGGAAGTGAAATGTCTTCAGAAAGTTGCTTTGTGTCATTTATGTTGGTGTCTACAGATGTTGTAACCACAGTCTCTAAAGTTTATCCCACCCCAGTCCGTGACCCTAGGCTTCTCATGTTCACACCCTGGGCCATCCTGTCCCATTACATGTGATCTGGACTTATCAACCCAATTCTAACTAATACAATGTGGCAGAAGAGATGGGTTATAAAAAGGTTATAAAAAGGCTGTAGCTTCCGTGTCAGAAGAACGGAAAGCTACAGTCTTCAAAGAGAAACCACTACAATATTGTAAAGTAATTAGACTCCAACTAATAAAATTAAATGGAAAAAAAAAAAAGAAAGAGAAAAAAAGACTCTCTCTTGGGTTGCCAGCTCTGGTGGGCAGCCCCATGGGAAGTCCATGTGGCAAAGCAGTGAGGATGACCAGCAGCCACGTGGGTGGGCTTAGAAGCATCTCCCTCTTCCCCAACTGGAGCCTTGAGACGGTTATACCGATCAGGTTTAGTCTACACGGGAGGGGAATTATATAGCGATCGAAATGGCAGGGATCACTGGACACCATGCTGGAAACTGTTTTCACAACATTTGTAACGGAGCTGGAAATATTCAGCACAGCCCCAGGGCTAGGGGATGGAGGTGAGGGCAGTTGGGGGCAAGGAAGACAGACAAGTATGGGAAACAGGTAGAGAACTTCAGTCTTATAAGATACCCACTATTGGGACTTCCTGGGTGGTTCAGTGGTTGAGACTCCATGCTTCCAACATAGGGGCTGCGAGTTGGACCTCTGGTCAGAACTAAGATCTTGCATGCCCTGCAGCATGCCCCCCAAATATAATAATAAAGAAATCAAAGCCCCACAGATGATGCTAATGTACAGTCAAGGTGAAGAACTACTGAACTAGTGCAATGATTCTTAATACTGGATGGACGTCAACATCACCTGGGGACGTTTAAGAAGGAAAGATACCCAATGTTATCTACTCGGTGCTCTTCCTTTTAGTCCTTCGTCTATGCATGTTTTTTTAAGGTCAAGCTGTGAGACATGCAGGATTTTAGTTCCCCAACCAGGGATCAAATCCGTGGCCCTGCTTTGAGAGCATGGAGTCTGAACCACTGGACCGCCAGGGAAGCCCCTCTCTGTGCATTTATGTAGAACCTATATATGAGGGAGGAAATCAGCATAAATGAATAATATGTAACATATATCCATTGGCAATGTTTTACCCAGCAGTATATGTCATGGAATTCTATCCTTGTTGGCATATAGAGAGTTACCTAATTTTTTAAACTGCTGTATGGTATTTCATAGGATATATGTGCTGTTTATTAAATCATTCCCCTATTGGTATACGTTTAGGTTAGTTTCAGTTTTGCACTATTATAAATATTGATAGCCAAATCCCAAAAGCTTACATGATGTATGTAAAATTCCATTTCTGTGATAGCCTCAAAAATGTTGCACCTATGGAGAAGATATTGTGGTCATCAGAGGTAAGGGGTGGGGGAGGGAGGGTGTACAAAGGGAGGTGTTTAAAGGGAGGTAGAAGGGGGAAAAGGGGGAAGGGATAAATTGAAAGGTTGGGATTGATACATACACACTACTATATATAGGAAGGATAACTAATGAGAACCTACGGTAGAGCACAGGAAACTCTACTCAATACTCTGTAATGACCGACATGGGAACAGAATCGAAAAAAGAGTGGATATATGTATATATAGAACTGACTCACTTTACTACACACCTGAAACTAACACAACATTGTAAACCAACTACACTCCAATAAAAAAAACTTATTAAAAATAAAGGAGGCAAAGATCTAGAAAAGAAATCCAATTTAGAAATAAAAACCATTTATCTGACTTTTAAAAATAAAGGAAGGCACAAAGAATTTTCTGTATCCTGATCCTGGTGTTAATTCCATGAATCCATACATCTGAAATTCATGGAACTCTATACACAAAGAAAGCTGATTTTATTATTTGCTAATTTTTAATTAAATTAATTTGAAACTTTATTCCTCTTGCACAATTGCTATCCTGACTACCCATGCACCATGGGAGGGGAGCTGCAGTGGCCTTTAAGAAGAGGAATTTCCCAGTCACAAGGCATCACATCTTTACTTTTAATATTTTCTGCCAGACTGCCCTTCAAAGTGGCTACACTTACGCAGTTTTCTTAAAGGCAACATGGCCTTAAGGAGGTTTCCTACCATGGAGTCGATGGAAAAACTTCACACAGAATTGAAAATCTATATCCTAAGAATCTTACAATATCCCAAATCTATATTCTAGATTGCTGTCCTTTCTTTTCACTTTTGTAGATTAACAGCACAAGAGCAGGGTAGGAAATAAAGCAGCGAAAGGGAATTCGAGCAGAAGTTTTAGAACTCACATAGTGGGACTTCCCTGGTTGGTCCAGTGACTAAGACTCCATGCTTCCAATGCATGGGGACTGAGTTCAGTTCCTAGTCAGGAACTAGATCCCCCATGATGCAGCTAAAGATCCTGCATACTGCAACGAAGATCAGAGATTTTGAGTGCCACAGCTAAGACCCAGTGCAGCCAAATAAATAAATACTTTCAAAAACCCTCACATACCTACAGGGATAGCAGGGAATAGAAATTAATAAAGATCATAATGATAAGAATAAGAAACACTTGCATAGTACTGCCAGGGTGCCAGGGACTGGACAATCACTTTGCATGTCATAAGCTATTGGATTCTCACAACAAATTCAGAAAGTAGGTTACCTTTATAGCCCCATTTTATAGATGAGGAAACTGAGGCAGAAAGGGCTTGAGCAGTGTACCTGCTATCACAGCTAGAAAACAGCAGGTCTAGGGCTCAATACAGAGCAGTCTGGCTGCAGAGACCATGACCTTACATGCGTGAAATCAGTCAGGAGCTGGAATCCTAACATCTCAACACAATCCAGTTTGGTTTTCAACACTACAACTGACAACAGGAGTCAGAACCAGGTGGTGAGGATGCAAGCTTGCATCCCCCAGAAACAATGGTCGAGAGTCAGTTGCTGCCTTTGCGGAAGATACACTCAGCATCGACAGGTGTTTTGTTTTCTGGAAAGAGACCAAAATTAGGATTTCTTTATAAAATGTCTCAATACTAAAGTATTGACTCAGTTTGGGTTTTTAATAACTGTACAGATCACATTACAACTTCTGAGTTAGAACTTGCTACGACAATATGATGCTTGAAAATCTTAACCCAAACATGACCAGCATATTTGTGATTCTTTTATATTTTTTATTCTTATTATTTTGGCTGTGCGGCATGCAAGATGTTAGTTCCCCAACCAGGGATTGAACTTGGGCCCCCCTCTGTGGAAGTGCAGCATCCTAACCACTGGATTGTCAGGGACGTCTCTGTGATTCTTTCAGATCCAGCTTGAAGAGCTCACCCAAGTTTACTCTGTGCTGTTTATTATTGCATAAGACACACACACACACCAAATGTCAGTGACCTAGAATGAAAATGGAAAGCTTATTTTTCACTATCATGTTTTGTTGTTATTAACCGTAATATGATATGGTTTATGATTTATAATGTATTATAATGATTTACCTGGGTTTGATCCCTGGGTTGGGAAGATCCCCTGGAGAAGGGCATGGCAACTCACTCCAGTATTCTTGCCTGGAAAATCCCCATGGACAGAGAAGCCTGGTGGGCTACAGTCCATGGGTTCGCAAAGAGTCAGACACGACTGAGCGACTAAGCATGTAATGATTTGTTAATTATTATGATTATTTCTCAGGAATCTGTGGTCCCACTGATCTAAGCCATGCTGGCTGATTATGGCTGGGATCACCCATGTTTCTGTGGTCAGGTGTCTGGTCAGTGGTGGCCTGGATGGTGTAAGGAGGACTTAGCTGGCATGACTTCTCTAAGCCCCACCAAGGCGCTCATCTTCCAGCCAGCTAGCCTGGGCTTATTTATGTTGTGGTTCTGCAGTTTCTAAGAAAATGATTAAGAGCATGTCACACTTCTTGGGTCCAGACTCAGGACTCATAAGACTTTGGCTCTGTTGCATTGTTTTCTCCAAGACAGGTCAAAAGGCCAGGCTGTTTCCCACCCAGGAGTAGGAAAACAGGCTTTTGCTTCTTCTGACTGGGCTGGGTCTCTGTTGCTCTGTGCAGGCTTTCTTTAGTTGCTGTACATGGGCTTCTCGTTCAGGTGGCTTCTCTGAAGCTTCTCTTGTTTCAGAGCACACGCTCCAGGGTGCACAGGCTCAGCAGTTGTGGCTCACAGGCTTTGTTGCCCCGTGGCATGTGGGAACTTCCCCAACCAGGGATCAAACCTGTGTCCCCTGCACTGGCAAGCAAATTCTTAACCACTACACCATCATAAAAGTCCAGAAAATGAGACTCTTGATGAGTGTACTGACAAGACACTAGGGTCATTTTTGTAGCCCTCCCACCTCCTCTTCCTGGGCTCCTCTCTCAAATCATTGCTGATTGTTTTAAGGGAAGACAAAGTGTGGAACAACAACAAGTAGGCTTTCAGAAGAACTATTAAGTAAAATGATTCATTGCCGTCTGATAAATTCCCACCGTCCCGGCCCAATTTTAATCTTTGCTCCCCTTCCCAGGGAAATGGTCACCTAAGGAATTTGCAGTTAGAAGCCCAACACCATTGGGAATTAATTCTATAGATTGCACTCGTCGAAAATAATGGAAAAAGTGAATAGGCTTAACTAAAATAAAAAGTCAGTAATACATTAACACTGTAACCCTCCAGAGAGAGCTTTTACTACCTTCTGCCTAGAATGCGCAGGTATATATTAACGGAATAGAACAGGGCCTGAAACAAAGGAAGAACACTGTGAGTGCAAGCTACCACTATTATCACTTATAAATTCTGCAAAAATCTTACTAAGAACCTACTTAGTGCAAGATGTCACTAATGTGCATTGTAGGGGGACAGGCTGGGACCTGGGACCCTTTGCTGCGGTACTTGAACCTGGACAAATGTCCCCTTGAGCAACAAAATAGAAAGCCTAAGGGACTAAAAATAATTGCATGTACCCATAGTTGGGACAAATTCTGGACAAAAGATACGAAAGGACCAAAAATGCAACTGCCACTTCTGAAGAGAAGGGAGCAAAAACAGAATAGGGCACATGTTCACTGCACTCAACACCACCAGAGAAGTGGGCAAACCACCTAAGCCACCTCTCCAATCCGACTTCTGAACACGCCACATATAAGGAACAAGCTTGCCAGCCATCCAGGGAGCGAGTGAACAAAGGAACCTCTTACTTGTTCTCACTCCTCTCTGCTGTAGCAGGAGCCCCAATAAAGCTTTGCCTGAATTTCCTGTCTGGCTTTGTATCAGTTTCTATTGATTGGAGAAGGTCAAGAACCCTGGTAGGTATCAGTAAGATTTGATAAATATTCATTGGACATGAGTTTGAGCAAACTCCAGGAGATGGTGAAGGACAGGGAAGCCTGGAGTGCTGCAGTCCATGGGGTTACAAAGAGTCAGACACGACTTAGCGAATGAACCACAACTTTGAGTAGAAATTAGCTGATTATGTTGCCATTCAGTTTTCAAAATGACACATTCTTAGGATGAACCTAGAATAAATGGATTTGCAAAAGCCAGGAATGTGGGCTAACCAAATTAGTTTTGTGTTTCTACCCTCCTAACTCTTGATTTAGACAGAGTGGTTAATAGAATATGACCTCCCCTAAAAGGATGCCCACATCTTAATCCATGGACCCTGTAGATTTGTTACCTTTTATAGCAAAGGGCACTTTGCAGGTGTGGTTTAGTGAAAGATCCTAACATGGGGAGATGCTCCTGGATCGAACGATGGGCAGGTGGGCGCAGTGTCATCAAAAGTTCTTATCAGAGGGAAACAGAGGGTCATAGCGAGAGATGTGAAGCCAGAAGCAGAGGGCAGACAGCGAGATCTGAAGATATACTGTGAGCTTTGAGGATGGGAAAAAAGAACGAAAAGATGGAGCCAAAGTAAAAACAACACCCAGTTGTGGATGTGACTGGTAATGGAAGCAAGGTCCGATGCTATAAAGAGCAATATTGCATAGGAACCTGGAATATTAGGTCCATGGGCAAATTGGAAGTGATCAAACAGGAGATGGCAAGAGTGAATGTTGACATTTTAGGAATCAGTGAACTAAAATGGACTGGAATGGGTGAATTTAACTCAGATGACCATTATATATACTACTGTGGGCAAGAATCCCTTAGAAGAAATGGAGTAGCCATCATAGTCAACAAAAGTCCAAAATGCAGTACTTGGGATGCAATCTCAAAAATGACAGAGGGAGGAGCCAAGATGGCGGAGGAGTAGGACGGGGAGACCACTTTCTCTCCTACAAATTCATCAAAAGAATAACTGAACGCAGAGCAAACTTCACAAAACAACTTCTGATCGCTAGCTGAGGTCATCAGGCGCCCAGAAAAGCAGACCATTGTCTTCGAAAGGAGGTAGGACAAAATATAAAAGATAAAAAGTGAGACAAAAGAGCTAAGGACGGAGACCCGTCCCGGGAAGGGAGTCTTAGGCGGCCTTGCTTGGGCTAGGGTCCGGGCCTGAGTGCCCTGAGGACAATCGGAGGGAGCTTCTGTGAGGTGCCAACTTGAACTGTGGGAGACCAAAAGAGAGAAAATTAACCGGCCGGAACACACTGCCGGCCGTTCGCAGAACAAAGGGACGGAGAAAGTCCCGAGAAGAGCTCGCAGGCTGCGGACCAGCCCAGCCCCGCCGGAGGCAGGAGGCAGGGGGGAGGGGAAGGTCGCGGCGAGACACAGGGCGCAGGCACCCGACCGGCGTGGGCGGGGACTGGGGCTGGGGACGCAGAGGGCGGAAGGCGCGCGCACCCGACTGGCACCAGCGGAAACTGAGACTGGGTCCGCGGAAGGGAGTGAGTGCGCCACACCTGGGGATAGCGCGCCCATCAAGCCCCTCGCTGCCTGGACCGCTCTGACGGGGAAGGCACAGAGAGCAGGCGCAGCTTTTCCTTCGGCGCTTTTGTGTAACACCCGAGGGCTGGAACCTAGCGCAGCGCGGGGCGCGCTCCATATAGAACAGCCGGGAGCCTGAGCAGCGCAGACGGAGAAAGCAGCGTCAGCCCCTCCAGGCAGCGCCAGCCCGCCCCCGCAGGGCCAGCCCCTCCCCGCAGCGTCAGCCCCGCCCCGCAGCGCCAGCCCATCCCCGCAGCGTCAGCCCCTCCCAGCAGCGCAACGGAACTAGCTAACTGAATAAGAGTCCACCTCCGCCCGCCTGTGTCAGGGCGGAAATGAGGGTCTGAAGAGACCGGCAAACAGAAGCCAAATAAACAAAGGGAACCGCTTCAGAAGGGACTGGTGCAACAGATTAAAATCCCTGTAGAAAACACCGACTTCACCGGAAGGGCCCTGTAGATATCAAGAAGTGTAAGCTGGAACGAGGAGCTATCTGAAACTGAGCCGAACCCACACTGACCGCAACAGCTCCAGAGAAATTCCTAGATATATTTTTACTTTTTTTTTTTCTAAGTAAGGAAAAAAAAAATTTTTTTTTCTTTTTATATTTTTTCTTTTTTCTTTCTTCTCTTTTATTTTCCTTTAAAATCCCCTATTACTCCCCCATTACTCCTTAACTTTCATTTTCATAGATTTTTACGATTTTTTTAATTAGGGGAAAAAAATTTTTTCTTTCTTTCTTTCTTTTTTTTTTGTTTTTTTTTTTTTTTTTTTTTTTTTTTTTTTTTTTTTTTTTTTCTTTTTTCTTCTTTTTTTTCTTTCCGTTTTCTCTTTTATTTTCTATTTTTCTTTTTCTCTTATTTCTTTTAAAGTCCTCTAGTACTCCTCTACTACTCTTCATTTTCATTTTCACTACACTATAACCTTACAAAAAAAAAAAAAGAGAGAAGCCCTATCTTTAAACCGAAGATTATTCTCTCCCAATCTTGACTCTCTGTTTTCTACCTCAGAACACCTCTATTTCCTCGCTTTCCCCTTCTCTTCCCAATGCCAATTCCTGTGAATCTTTGTAGGTGTCTGAGATACGGAGAACACTCTTGGAACAGACAGCTGCGTAGATCTGTCTCTCTCCTCTTGAGTCCCCCTTTTTCTCCTCCTGCTCATCTCTATCTCCCTCCTCCCTTTTCTCCTGTTCATGTAACTCTGTGAACCTCTCTGGGTGTCCCTAACAGGGGAGAATCTTTTCGCCGTTAACCTAGAAGT